>NC_068566.1:37863606-38172348 GCF_025698545.1 Gossypium raimondii
AATTTAAATTTCATGTTGTTGAAAACTTTTTCACTAATATTACGAATAAAAATACAGTTGATTGAGTCAATGATGCATTGACACTGTTGACAAAAGTTGAGGTCTCAAATCTTAAAGGTTCGGATTCAAATATTTTTGTTTGCAATTGCAATGTGTGGGTTTCCTTTCCACAATGTGCCTTAGGTGGGTTTTGTTTGATTCTTTTTAGATTAATCCAGTTTTTGCTTAGTTCTTTTGGATTCTACATTGTAGTTAGATTTACGCACTCTTTTCCTTTCCTTTGATTTAAAGGTTTTGGGTAGAAGTAGGCATTGTATAAGAAAAAATAAAAATATCTTCCTCTCATACCATCCAATACAAAAATACAGCTTCAATTTAATTATTATATTATTATGTCTAAGGATAATTATTTGATACACTAGCAATGTCTTTGTAACTCCACAAGTGGTGTTAAAATACTACCAAATGTCTTTAAGCTAAATTGGACATATGGTGACATCTTAATCCCTCTTGTATAGTTTAAAAACTCCACCACTGGTGCATCAAATAATAATACTATATTTAATGCTCAATTAATTAATTTTTTGTAGGGATATTCCAAAAAATAAAAATAATTAAGAGTGATATTATTTGATTACCACCATTATAGAAATAGGGGTAAACTGCACCACATGTTACTCTAAAATAGTGTCATTTCTATTTTGGTCATTTTGATTTTTTTTGTCAATTAGTCACTCTAATTAAGATAATTGCTCGAATTGGTCACTATCGTTAAAATTCTGTTAATCCATTAACGGATTGTTGACGTGACATTTTTTTTACTTTTGACTATAACTAAGGACCTCTTTATAATCAGTCCAAAATATTTTTATTTATTTATTTGCAACATGAATATGTTAATGGTAGCATTATCAATATTTGAATCCTCTATAAAAAGAGGGAATCCAACGACGGTGACGGCAAACCATAACTATGGACCCACCTTTTCCGATGAGTCCATTTGCCAGTATAACACCACTTAGCCACCCTACCGCCACCGACGATCATGACGATGTTGTCTCTACTGTTACTTCAAGTAAAACTACTCTTGATTACTTTTTTTTTTTGGTTGGTTTGATAATTATATTGTTTTTACAATTTAGAAAAAAAAAACCCTATTACAAATGTTATAGAGGATTGAAGAACTAATCTCCTAAAACAAATTGTGCGATAATTCCTTTCAACCAAAACTCAAATTCGCTTCCTACAGTTATCCAGAGCACTATAACATATTGATTTCATAAATTTTGAAACAGAACTTCAAAAAGCATCATCTAGTTATTAAAGTTAAATCCTCCAAAAAAAAAATATGAAACAGTTGAATCTAATTTTTCAAATATAAACTTGTAAATATATATATAATTATCAAACAAACAAAAAAATAGAAGTAAAAAGAGATAAATTTTACTTGAAGTAACAATAGAGACAATATTGTCATGGCCATTGATGGCGATAGGGTGATCGATGGTGTTATACTGGAAAATGGGTTCATCAGAAATAGTGGGGTCATGGTCATGATTCATCGTCGCCGTAATTGGATTCCCTCTTCTTAGAGAGGATTCAAATGACAATGCCACTATTAAAATCTTCACGTTGTAAATAAACCAAAAAAAATATATTTTGGAATAATTATGTAGAGGTACTTAACTTTAGTTAAAAGTAAAAAAATACCACGTTAGTAATCCATTAGTAGATCAATAAAACTTTAAATAACTGTGATCAGTTCGAACAATTATCTTAATCAGAGTGATAAAAAAAATTTAGAGTGATGAAAAGAAGAAGGAGGGTAGTTTATCCTAAAAGTAAAATAAGAGTAAGTAAAGAATGCAGTGGCGTGGGCCGTAGCCCACAAGTAAAAGTGAATATAGAGAAATTAAGTCCTTATAAATAAATAAGAGGAAGTTGTACGGCCTTATCAGGGCTAACATTAAGATCCTCCTATCAGTGTATGTATCACCCCTTATCCACTGAAAATGATCCCTCTTATAAATCATTATTATAAGCTCCCCACCCAAAATCCTACAAAAACATAAAACAAAAGTAGGGCCATCGCCTTATGGCCCATATCCACCACCATCAGTTTTAGTTTTGTTATTATCTGGCGTTAACAAAAAAAGAGTAAAACAGGTCACCTATGATCTCCCGTCCAATAAATCAATAGAGGGTGTGAGTTGAGAGTGAGATGGATGCACGTGGTTTCTGTACTTTCTCTTATATAGGAATAGGAGTAGAATAGTATATAAAGCCCTTCCATTCCCTTACTTTTTCTCCGTCTATCCAACTCTACCATTGATTATTTTTTTCCTTTTTCCTTTTGTTTTGTTTCTGGTTCTGGTTTCCTTTTTCTCTTCACATTTCTTTCTCCCGTTGAACAAACGGTCCTTTGTCGTTAGAATTAGAGTTTATTGCCACTCAACACACCACTATTTGATCTGACCTTGGTTATTTCTGCTTCATTTTTTTCTCTTTTAAATTTTCTTGTATTTTCTTGAAGCTTCTTTCCAACGGAGAAATAGATAGAAGAGAGAGGGAGAGCCAGAGAGAGTCGACTGAGAAAGTTTTGCTGTATGTCAGTAGATTGTATTGAGACTTACTGCGGTGGATTTGGCGAGCTTGCAAACCCTTTACAATGGCCTCAGCTAAGAAAAAGACGACGCTTCATTCTTCTTCATCTTCTTCCCCTTCTTCATGTTGCGCATCGCACTCCGTTGTTTCCGCCGCGCCTCCTGCTTCTTCATCTGCCTCCGCCACCGCCTCCAATCTGCTGCACGAGTGGACCCTCGGTTCTACGGATCGCCGCGACGATAGCAGCGCCACCAAAGCTGCCATGGCGTCCTTGATTCGCCCCGTTGATTCTCTTCCCGATACTTCCACCAAAGGCATCTCTCTCTCTCCCCCTGTCTCTTTCATTGTTGTAAGAAATGTGTTGGCGTTTCAGATGATCCTCAATTTAGATCCTAGCCGTTTTACATGTTGTTATGTATTTCTTTTTCTATCATCTCATGTTTTTCGGACTTTTTTATTTTCTGCATCGTTCCTCGTGCATTAATCATCCACGAATATCATGAACTAAAGTTTCAGACTTCGATATATATATTCTTTTGAAAAAAAAGGAATTAACTATGGTTTAGTTTGTACCAAATGCATGTATATTTCTTTCTTTTATTTATCTATCTTTTATAGTTATATTGGAAGAATCTTGAAAGTGTAAGATTTATTTCGAGAAAGGACGATCAATTCATTACTTAATGCTTCACTTTGACCTTTTATTTTTATTTGCTCTGCTGCTTGTTGACCGATTTCTTTTTCCTAAAAAAATTTCAAGTGAATAACTTCAAGAATTTTGTGTTTAATCGAACGTGTTTGAGAGTTATGCTGGTATTTAGTTATTTAGCACTCTGATGTCGACAAGGATTTTTCTCTCTATAGTGTTCAATAAGATTGCTTGTTTGATTGTGCAGGCATCCAAATCTTTACAAGGCCTCAAACCAGTCATCCTTTGGACCCTTTATCTGCTGCTGAGATCTCTGTTGCAGTTGCTACTGTCAGAGCTGCTGGTGCCACTCCTGAGGTTGCTAATTTCTATATAATGCCTTTATTTTGTTGTCCTCCATTATATCATTTCCAAACCAATGTGCTTAAGATTTGTTGATGTTTCTATGTTGTTTAAAATGTTGAGATAAGTAATATTCTTATTTTTCTTTTTCAAGGTAAGAGACAGCATGCGCTTCGTTGAAGTGGTTCTTTTGGAGCCAGACAAGCATGTTGTTGCTCTGGCAGATGCTTATTTCTTCCCACCTTTCCAACCCTCATTACTTCCAAGGACCAAAAATGGCCCAGTGATACCTACCAAGCTCCCTCTCAGGCGAGCTAGATTGGTTGTCTATAACAAGAAGTCCAATGAAACAAGTATATGGATTGTTGAGTTATCTGAAGTACATGCAGTAACTCGAGGAGGGCATCACAGGGGAAAAGTAATATCATCTCAAATTGTACCAGATGTTCAGCCTCCTATGGTAAATCTATCTCATTGCATGGACAGTTGTACTTTATGTTTTTCCCATTTGCTAGATTTTAGAATTCTAGACTTTTTGCAGTCAAGTGTTATGTTGTTTAAGACTCTTTGTATCCCTTGAATTTTCCTACTTACATGTGTATGGATGTTTGGCCTTCCAAAAATATTTAAAAACTTTACCTTAAATTGAACGTACCTGTTTGGGACAAACGCTCATAATCTGACCCCTCCCTCGCCAGTCCAAGTGCAAAGGTTTGGTTAAGTTGAACTACCAATTCATATTTTATTTCTCAGTTTTGAATTCCTTTCAGGATGCTATGGAATATGCTGAATGTGAAGCTGTTGTAAAAGACTTTCCTCCATTCCGAGAAGCAATGAAGAAGAGGGGTATTGAGGACATGGACCTTGTGATGGTTGATCCCTGGTTAGTTAAATCCACATCTTGATTGTATATAAAATGTTTGCCTTTTTTATCTGTGTCATGTTCTGGTGCTTATACATTTGGGTTTTAAATCCATTTTCAACAGGTGTGTTGGTTATCATAGTGATGCTGATTCTCCAAGCAGAAGACTTGCTAAACCACTTATATTCTGTAGAACTGAAAGTGACTGCCCCATGGAAAATGGCTATGCTCGCCCAGTTGAGGGGATTTATGTACTTGTTGATATGCAAAAGATGAAGGTGATTGAGTTTGAGGACCGTAAATTTGTTCCTTTACCTCCGGCTGATCCTTTGAGGAACTATACTTCTGGAGAAACAAGGGGTGGTGTTGATCGTAGTGATGTGAAACCCTTGCAGATTGTTCAGCCTGAAGGTCCAAGCTTTCGTGTTAATGGGTGTTTCGTTGAGTGGCAGAAGGTAGGTCTGCATTTTTCAATTGATTATACTTTTTGCTAAATTCAGAAGCTCATATGAATGTTCTCCTTTCTTGCCTATTGTTGATAGTGGAATTTCCGTATTGGTTTCACCCCAAAGGAGGGTTTGGTTATATACTCAGTTGCTTATGTTGATGGTAGTCGAGGTCGAAGGCCTGTTGCTCATAGGTTGAGTTTTGTGGAGATGGTTGTGCCATATGGGGATCCAAATGATCCACATTACCGAAAGAATGCTTTTGATGCTGGGGAAGATGGCCTTGGTAAAAATGCACATTCTCTCAAGAAGGTTTTCCCATTATCCTGCCTACTCTTTATATTATAATTTTTAGTTTATTTAGTGCTGTTTTTCAACTGAAGTTAAATTTGTTCTACACAAAAATGCTGTTACAGGGATGTGATTGTCTCGGCTATATCAAATACTTCGATGCTCACTTTACAAATTTCACTGGAGGTGTTGAAACGATTGAAAATTGTGTCTGTTTGCATGAAGAGGATCATGGGATTTTATGGAAGCATCAAGATTGGAGAACAGGTTTGGCAGAAGTTCGAAGGTCTAGAAGGCTAACAGTGTCATTCATATGCACTGTTGCTAACTATGAGTATGGATTTTACTGGCACTTTTATCAGGCAAGTCTATTTCCATCTCCACATATGCTAAATTGTGATGCCAACAATGAAATATAATTTATGTTTATAAACAGATCACTGTTGAAAATGTTTAGAATTTCTTAAGGTGCATTCAGGGAATTTTCATAATGAATTTTAGCTTTGCTGCAAACTTCTATGTTGTTATACCTTCGTATGCTTTTTGAAGATTTTCTTGACCTTTGTTATTGGTTACTACAGGATGGAAAGATTGAAGCTGAAGTTAAGCTTACTGGAATTCTTAGCTTAGGAGCATTACAGCCTGGGGAATCTCGAAAATATGGTACAATGATTGCCCCGGGTTTATATGCACCTGTTCATCAACACTTCTTTGTTGCTCGTATGGACATGGCTATCGATTGCAAACCAGGCGAAGCTTTCAATCAGGTATGTTGCTTTGTATTTTGATATTGTTATTTCCTTAAAACGTTTCTCTACTATATGATATAATTTCAACTATATTCCTAGGTTGTTGAGGTTAATGCTAAAGTTGAGGAACCTGGGGAAAATAACATTCATAATAATGCATTCTATGCGGAAGAAACCCTGCTTAAAACAGAACTCCAAGCAATGCGTGATTGTAATCCCTTAACAGCTCGCCACTGGATTGTAAGTTTCTGTGTCTTTGGTGTTGAATTGCCTCTATGTGTTGCTTGTTTGGCCTTAGTTCTATTCCTAGTATGCCTTGGGTGTTCCATATAATCAGCAAAAAATTTCTACTGCCTTTAATTTTGTATGTAGGTGCTTTTACCGTGTAGAAGTACTTAGATTTTATATTCTCTAGAAAATTGTAGTGACTTACTTCTGTTTCTCCTTTCTTACAGAGTGTCTAGTTTTCTTTTGGTCACATGCTGCTTTCTAGTAATCACATGATTTTTGTCCTTCTCTTACTACCGAAGTAGTTAGTATTACCATCTCACCAATGGATGTACCATTTTGTTTAGATGTTTTAGTATTCTCTCTCTCTCTCTCTCTCACACACACACACACACACACATCCCATTTCCAAGTTCCTTAACAAAATATGTACATAAGAACACATCTTCATTTTGTGCATCAATATGCTTATATGAAGTATAAATTTTTTTTAAAAAATTAATAAAATATACTGAAATATTGGTTAAATAGCCTAACTTTGATGAACATCTTTTATTTGAATGAAATTATGAAAAAGTAAAATTGATCATGAGTGAAAAAAATTAGGAATTGATTGAAAGAAACCAAAAAAAAAAAATTTTGATCCGACTGTTACTGTACCAGTTTTCCTCGAAACTTATCTGTCCTAGCTTGTACCACTGATAACCATGGTTGTCCTTATCATTTAGTTTTCAAACTCTTGATCAAGTTTTAATCCATTGCAAGTTTAAAAATATTTGATGAACTTTTCTTGAAATGATCGTTGTTCCTGTTTCTGGGTTGGTTGTGATGTTTTTTAGTCCTCAGTCAACCTCAAAGATTATATTCTAGCTTACAGCTGTCAGTGGTCATTTTAACATATAAATGTTGGTTTTATTGGTTTCATCATATGCTTATAGCTTCAGGAGTGGTGTATCCAGCAGGTTGATCTAAGAGTCAATTGCACCTGGGGAACATATTCAATAAGTTAATTGAGGCAAAGTAATATTTTATCAGAAATAAAAGTTAAAAAAAAACAAAAAAGTTTTTTACATTCATTGATTTGTCTTAAGAGTAAGTATTTTTGTTAATTATTTCTCAGTTGTGTTTCAGTATGTTGATAAAAGTAAGATGTGTGGCATGGGACTTCAATTTCTGGATACTAGTATTGTGATGGTGTAATCTTAATCGTGCCTATCCTTTTATTTTATCTTATAAATAAGTGATGGTGTGATACATATTTATGTGCTCAATGAATGCATAATTGCAATATGGCAGGTGAGGAATACAAGGACAGTAAACAGGAGTGGTCAACTGACTGGTTACAAACTTGTACCTGGCTCCAACTGTCTACCACTAGCTGGTTCTGAGGCCAAGTTTTTAAGAAGAGCTGCTTTCTTGAAGCATAACCTTTGGGTTACTCAGTGTGCTCCTAATGAGATGTTTCCTGGAGGAGAGTTTCCTAATCAAAATCCACGTGCTGGTGAAGGATTGGCTACATGGGTCAAGCGGGATCGATCTCTGGAGGAAACTGATATAGTTCTCTGGTTGTTGAATTGGTCTTTCTTATTAAAGCATTTACTTTTTAACACTTTATGCTTCACAGCTGTTTGCCAATAAAGCACTGGTGTCATCTCAAGCAACCTTTTTTGTTTTGATAATTATACATGTCAAATTGCTGATGAAGAAGAAAGCATTGTCCTTTTCCTTTAAAAGCTTCTTTATGATTGGGCTATGGATACTTGTGGTTTTGTCCCTGTAGCATAATAGGGGAGAGTGGTTGTGGTCTTGAATTCTTTCTAAATAAAAATGCATTTTCTTTGATCCGTTTTGTTTGGACTGACCATAACGAGTTATTACTACTGCAGGTATGTTTTCGGAATTACCCATGTCCCTCGACTGGAAGACTGGCCTGTGATGCCAGTGGAGCGCATTGGTTTCATGCTGATGGTAACCATCTAATTGAGTTCAGACTCCAGCCATTTATTAGAATTGCTTTAGTACTCTCATATGCTTTGTTCATGCTTATGATCACTTGTTCTGTTAGCTTATAAAGGCCTTTGATGGGGCTTCCTTTCTCACAAGCAATTAGGGAATGTTGTTGCCACCTTGAAAAACTAGTAAAATTTACGTGTTTTTATTGTTGAACATTTATTTAACGATAAGGTTAATGCATTATTTGGGGCTGAACTTTGGCAAATTTTCGCACATAAGGACCTAAACTTTCTCTGAACTTGGCAATTATTCTCGCATAGGGGACTAACTTAGACAAAAATAAAGTTTAGGTTTCAATGTGAGAACAATTACTTAATTCAGGCCCCAAAAAATGGATTAACCTAGAACTAAAAATAGTAACAGATGTTGGCTTTTCTGTTTCTTGTTAGTGGAAATTATTTGATGTGATGAGCAGGTTTTAATTAATTGTCTGTTGTGTTGTCTTTATATGCAGCCGCATGGATTCTTTAACTGCTCTCCTGCTGTGGATGTCCCTCCTAATGCGTGCGAATTGGATACGAAAGACAATGATATCAAAGAAAATGTGGTAGCCAAGTCTATTCAGAATGGTCTGATGTCAAAACTTTGAGCATATATTGGGCCGTGGAGGCATTGCATTTGTGTGCAATAAAAACATGGTACTATCAATCACCATCACTGCTGTAGAATTTCATATAAATTTGTCTGCTTTTTAAGGGTTGTGTACTAGGATGTGTGAATTATTATCGTAAAAGAATACTTTTTTTTTTCTTCAACAAAACACAAAAATCTATATTTTTCTTTGTGAAAATGACTTTGATAAGCATGGCATGCTTATGCCACTTGTTTGGAGTGTGGTAGTAGGTAGGGTTGGAAATGATTTGAGTTTGAACGACTAATAGTTTGTTTACTTTTATGTTAGTTTGTGTGTCCTTTCTGTTTGTTAAGAATTTTAAATTATGTTTGTTCTCCTTGTATTTGTTTGTTTAAATTAATTGAATTTTATTGTGAACAATAAATAAACGTATGAACAAATAAATGCATTTTTTATATAAAATAATAGAACATAAATATTAATAATTACATTAAAAATAAATAAAAGATTATTAATTTTATTATTAATTATATAATAATTGAAAAAGATTTCACTAGAACGCTCTCAACGTGGGTATTGGTAGAGCGACTAAGAAGGTCGCCGTAGGGAGGATGATCCTGTTGACACGGGTGATCCGACGAATGAGTGTTGAGGGAACTCGGTCTTCTTTCAAGGATATGCTCCTGGGAGGTGGTATTCCCAAGTTGGAGGCTCGCGAAGTGGATAACTTGAAGTTACAGGAAGGGGATGTAATCACGAGAGTCATAAATGGTATACCGTCTATATGTTTCTCTGAGAGAATTCACTTGTTGGTTGAGAAAAGCATGCGTCTTTCAATGGTTATCAAAATGGGAAGGAAAGTTGATTCCAACGCCTTATTAAGGTGTATTCTCTCTAGAAATCAAAGTTGACAATTCAATTGATGGATTTTGAGAATGATTACTATTTGGTGAAACTTAAGGAAGAAAAAGACTACATTAAAGCTTTGACTGAACATATATACAATATTTGACGATTACTCCATGGTTGTTGTTTTCCACAAGTCAAGATTATCTGCGAAGAATTACCGTTTGGATTCGTCTTCCGTGAAGGTGGCGTTGGCCTCTTCCTATGTTTCATCGAACGAATCATCTCCTTTAGATGTGTTCATCTATTGCTAACTTTTAGGCAAGTTCTTTTACCATTTCTGTTAGATTTCGTACTTTATTCCTAAGTTGCTCAAGGTCTTGGTTGTCACGTCCTTCATCCATGAGAGTGGCGAGGCTCTTGGTCCTTTGCTTCTTGGGCCGGCCGTCCTTAGTGTGGACATGGAAGTTGTCCTTGTCTTGCTTCATTCGTGCCTTGGGAAGTGTTTTTGCCCATCACCTCCTTAGAGGCATACTTCTTGATTTTTCCTCGAACAAAATGTTGTGGATGAGAAAGTTCCACTGTTCATAGCGATGAAGGTTCACGAACAAGGTGTGCTAGATATAAGGATGGAGTAAACAAAAACTTATGAAGACGTCCAATGTAAATAGGGAGAACAACCTTTGTTCATCATGGTAATGTCTTGAGCCTTTGATAGTATTAAAATGTAGATTTCAAGAATACTAGAAGGTAGTGAGCAATGATCATGGTGGGACCTTGGACAAGCATAGTCGCTTAGAGTACTTCAAGAGAGTGAGCAACAATCGTGGTGAGGCCTTCAGGAAAAAGTGGATTCCCAAAGTGTTGTAAGGGAGTGAACAACAATTGTGGTAGGACCTCTGACGGATGTAGGCACCAAGAGTGCTTCAAGGGAGTGAGCAACGACCGTGATGAAGCTTTCAGACATAAATTGATGCTAAAAGTGTTACAAGGGAGTGAGCAACTACTATGGTAGGGTCTTAGACAAGGAATGACATCAAGGATGAAAGGCTCGTCCTTTTTTCGTATTTGTTTTGTGGTGAACATTCCACAAGACACCTTGAAAGAGGAAACAATTGTGAGTAGGCATAAGAGGTTGCTTTTATGGCATACTTCAACGATTAAATCAACTTATCAAACTAGAATAAGTAAATCAAATGAAAAATAATTTAAGTACGAGAATTAAATTTGATGTGCTTGTGTGACAAGCATGGTGATACCCTCGAACGATGCTTAAAGCCTAAAGTAATGGATTTTGTTTGTAGGGGCCTAGAACTCTAGAAAGATAGAGAGCACTAAAGAGAGGTACTCTTAAAATAGAGAAGAATGTGAATATGAGTGAAGATCTTAAGAACGATATTTGTAAAATGAATTATGCATGAGATATGTAGATTCTCCTATTTATACCCAGTAGCCAAGTAACTTGCTGATTTGCACAAAGTTATTGGTCACGTACCTCTCACTTAATAGTGGGAGAGCTGTCTGCTTATTATACACCTCGGTTATTGTCCAAGGGTGCGAGTGATCCTTTATCCCTATGAGAAGCCAAATGGGTTTTTTGGCTTCACGTGAGCTTTATAAGCCTAAATGTTGAGCTCATGAAAGCCCATTGATGGACTTTCACGCTTGATGGTTTCATGGGCCTAAAAATGGGCTATGGATTGATATCAAAAGCGACCTACAAAATATTCACCTCCTACGACTATTCTAGATATGTTGGTAAGCACAATAGAGACTCAGTTTCACCTTCTTGTTCAATGGTGATGAGCCATGTAAGTAGAGAAGCCAGTAAATTTGTGGATTACACTTGATGTTTGCATATCATCAGTGATCTCATAATCAACGATCATAAGTCTCCAGGCAACTCTTCCATTGCATTCCATTGCATATTTTTCCAATGTCTCCATTGATTTCAACTAACATATTCTGGTTTACCTCGCAGCAAGTATTCAAGAGGATCGACGTCTGTGTGAAGACAAAATTGTGAATTATCTAAATTGGAAAGCTGTCCCGAAAGCTCTTCATGCGCAGCTTGTTGGGGTTAAGAAATGGACTGTCTGCAGTAAGTACTACTTCTTGCTTGAGCTAAAAAATACTTCGTAATATAAGAAAAGTTGGTTGGATCTTGCTTGAGCCATATGCTGCTAAATTAGTTGATTCTTGTATTAGTTGACCAGTACTCAATTTTGAAATTTCTTTTGCAGAACTGTAGACTACTTACAATTGCAGTCGAGGGAACCGAGAAGAAGACTACAGTGGAGAGCTGGAGAAAAGTGTGTTAAAATCTAATGATTTCTCTGCTTATTCTTGCATCTACCTGACCCAAGAAAAGGAAGAATCCAAATAACATAGATACACGAACTACGAATAACCAAAGAGCTTTAACTATGAACAAATGTTTTCCAGATAAAAGGGTGGTAGAAGTGGAACATAATCACATTAGAACGTATTTGAATATAATTCAAAACAATATATCCAAACAGTTTATTGTTAAGTTAAATTCTAAACTAACACTACCAGCATCTTCTTTGCCCCTTCCAATTAAGCAGGCGATTTTAAGTGTCAGAAATACACCTTCAATGCCAACGGGCAAGCTAGCGATGACTTTCAAATCAACTGCCAAGTAGTCCTTTCAATGAAAACGGAAAGGTAAAAAGAGCATATATCCAAAAAAGACCATTTGGTTACACGACTGAAATTGGATCGCCCAATGACTCAGAAGTACCGCTGCTACCATTGAGAACCGTAACATTTCCATCAGAGTCAACATCAACGATTACTGAATCACCCTCCTTGATGTCCCTGGCAAGCATTTTCTCAGCCATGCTGTCCTCGAGAAGTCTCATAATGGCTCTTCTCAAAGGCCTTGCACCATAACTTGGATTGTATCCTTCTTCCACCACCCTTTCCCTAAACCTTTCAGTCACTTGAAGCTCTATCTCTTTGTCTTTAAGCCTGTCAAACACCTCCTTAAGCATTATATCTGCGATCTCCTTCACCTCCAACTTGGTGAGCTGCCTGAAAACAATCATTTCGTCCAATCTATTCAAGAACTCAGGCCGGAAATATTGTTTCAGCTCTTCCGTCACCAGGCTCTTTATTCTATTGTAACTGCTGTCTTTCTCATCATAATCAAGATCAAAGCCTATCCGTCGGCCACCCTTCTCAATTACACTGCTTCCAACATTAGATGTCATTATCAGAAGGGTATTCTTGAAATCCACAGTTCGTCCTTTACTGTCTGTCAACCTTCCATCCTCGAGTATCTGAAGCATCATGTTGAAAACATCAGGATGGGCCTTCTCAATTTCATCAAAAAGTACTACAGTGTACGGACGTCTTCTAACAGCCTCAGTTAGCTGACCACCCTCAGTGTAACCAACATACCCAGGAGGTGAACCAATGAGCTTGGACACTGTGTGCCTTTCCATGAACTCACTCATATCAAGTCGGATCATAGCTTCTTCAGAGCCAAAATAGTAAGCAGCTAGAGCCTTTGCTAGTTCTGACTTTCCTACACCAGTTGGTCCAGAAAAGATGAAGCTAGCAATTGGCCGGTTGGGGTTCTTGAGACCTACACGGGCACGTCGGATAGCACGGCTAATGGCTATTACAGCTTCATCCTGACCAATGACTCGCTTATGAAGTGTCTCTTCCATCTTAAGGAGACGATCAGATTCATCAGTTGATACTTTCTCAACAGGAATACCAGTCCACGAAGAGACTATATGCTGGATGTCCACTTCTGTCACAACAGGACCTCCATCTCCTGCCTCAGCCTCAGCCTTGTTCATCTCCTTGTCTTTCTCCTGAATTGCAGTGATCTGAGCCCTAAGCTCAATTTCTCGATCACGTAATTCCCCGGCCTGTTTAAAGAAAGTAGTATGCATTGAGCTAAACCAAATTTTGTAAAAACCAAAAAGGTAAAACAAATGGTGACTACTTAATAGCATTATAAGAAATCAAAATTTTGAGACCATCAAACAATCAAATACAAAAATGTTATGACCCAAAGGAGGACCATTAATATATTTTGATCCACCCTCTAAAAGAAATCACCATAAAATGGGCCCATAAAACTAGAAAAATTTTTGTACCTTCTCAAAGTCCTGGCTGCGGACTGCTTCATTCTTTGACTTTGTGATCTGCCTCAGCTCTTTTTCAAGCTCTTTAGCTTCCTCAGGGAGCTGCACCAACAAGAATGCCATCAAATAAACTTGAGACAGAAAGGCAGACAAGAGTCACTCACGGCTAGATTTAAGAGAAGCACACCTGTGCATGACGAAGGCGAACACGAGAACCGGCTTCATCAATCAAGTCAATTGCTTTGTCAGGTAGAAAACGGTCACTGAAATATACAGAAACCAAAGTGAGAAATTTAGTGACTAAGAAATTGCAAATACTTTATGAAATAAGATGATCACATGCCTGATGTACTGGTATGACAGCTGTGCAGCAGAAACTAAGGCCTCATCTGTGTACCGAAGCTTATGGTGAATCTCATAACGTTCTCGCAAACCTTTCAAAATCTGTATAGTTTCATCAACAGATGGTTCAGGCACTTTGACTGGTTGGAATCTTCTTTCCAATGCTGGGTCTTTCTCAATATGCTTTCTGTATTCGTCCAGTGTTGTAGCTCCAATACACTGCATAAATTCAAATAGAATACTTAAGAAAAAAGTCAGATTTTATCAGAACAGAGCCAATAGTTTGCATTAACCCAATACTGTTTTCAACAGTAGCACAAATACCAGATATAACAACATGCCTCACTTCACCTTGCTAAACAGAAAATCCTGACATAAGCAGGCAGCAATAGACAGGCCCCAAATAATTCAGACAGAAGTGAGATCATGACAATCAACTTTAGATTCTTACAATTGTAATATTTAGTGAAACTATAAACAGAAAATTGGCCTAGTATATTGATATGCAGCGCCAGCTCAACCCAAACCTAAAAAAGCCTGAGAAAATTCATATTTCTATTTCCTTACTCTATTTGCTGACTTAAAATTAATATACAGACTACAATATCCATTGCAAGAACAAGATTTACCTGCAATTCACCTCTTGCAAGAGCTGGCTTCAAGATATTGGCAGCATCAATGGCACCTTCTGCAGCTCCTGCTCCAATTAAGGTGTGCACCTCATCAATAAACAATATAATTTCATCACTTTGCTTGATTTCCTCCATTAGCTTCTTCAATCTTTCCTCAAATTCTCCACGATATTTAGTTCCAGCAACAAGGAGACCCATATCAAGTGTAATAACCTAACAAGAAAAGAGGGTCAATGAGCATTAGTCATCGAAAAAATAATAGAAAAAACATTTACAAAAAACTGAATGTATCATTGGGAGCTCGGGAAAACATGGGGAACTAGGTAAAAAAGGAAACCTTAGTGCTGAGAGAAATAAGCACCTCGCTTATCATTTTTAACTAGCTTTGCACAAGACCCTTGCAGTTTGAATATCTCAAATTTCTTGAAAGTACTAACATACAAGTTCAGACTATAAGGCACTAAAATCTCCATGAATAATTTTTTCATGTCATGTACATTAATGCAGTAAAATCCAGGGAGAATTACTCAATGCGGATAAATGTTATGCACGGATTTTAGTATGCAACTTGTGCAATGGAAGGAAGTTTAAGTCAGTTCTAATGGGAACATGCAACAGAAATACCAGATCTGCAAGTCAGGACTAAGGCACAATTCTGTGAAAATGAAAAAAGAAATACCCTCAATTCTTTAATTCCTGTGATAAGATAAAGTGTGTATAAAAAAAAGAGACATTTTACACACCTTCTTTCCCTCAATTGTATCAGGAACATCACCACTGGCAATACGTTGAGCAAGACCTTCTGCAATTGCAGTTTTACCAACACCAGGTTCTCCAATAAGACATGGATTGTTTTTGGTTCGTCTACCCAATATTTGGACAACACGCTCTATTTGATCCTGCCTCCCAACAACAGGATCCAATTTACCCTGAAAGTGGAAAATACCTGCTTAGAAACGAGCACATATAAATACTAGGATATAAAACAGATAAACAAATTCCTTGCCTCCTCAGCTAGCTTAGTCAAATTGGTCCCATATTCCTCAAGTGTTGGCATCTTTGTGTTTACACCTGATCCTCCAGTAACAACACTAACTTCATTGCCCTCACCAACCATACGAATAACCTAGATAATCAAATGAATAATTACCCCCATTGATTTTTATATTGAAAAAAAATGAACCAGAAATTTGAAACAAGATCAAATCTAGAGGCATTCTTACCTGGGTGCGGATATTACTTGGGTCAGCACCTAAATTCTCAAGAACACGGGCTGCTACACCTTCACCTTCACGAAGCAACCCAAGAAGAAGATGCTCTGATCCAATATAATTATGGCCTGAAATTTTCATAAAATAAGATTTACCAATTAATCAAAGTAACTTTTCCAAGTCAAGTCCATAATACTTGTTTTATAATCAAAATGAATTGAGGAGAAAGTCCTAAATGACAATCAGGGATTTCATGAGGCAAGCTAAGAGCTTACACCTACATATCATGGTTGTTTAAATAAGGAAAAGCCTCCTGACTACAACAATCCTTCAGTATTTTTTCCCAGCTTCAAGGTTTTCCTATAGGTTAAGGCAAATGGAAAATTTGATTCCATCAACTTGCCCCAAATAAATAAACTCTAACACAGATACATATGACAGTATGAATTGTCATATAAGTAACCAACTCAAATAAAATGAAATTTGATAAAATGGTTTGAGTAACTCTCGATGCTAGCTAAATTCCCAGTTTAAAAGATGGCATAAATAATTAAAATCAAAAAGGAGAAACTAAAAGATAATACCAAGCTGGCGAGCTTCTTCCAACGAGAGTTCCAGAACACGTTTTGCGCGAGGAGTAAAAGGGATCTCCACAGCAACAAATCCACTTCCCCTTCCAATTATCTTCTCCACTTCTACACGTGCATCTTTAAGATTGATTCCCATGGATTTAAGAACTTTTGCAGCAATGCCAGTACCTTCACCAATAAGGCCCAATAAAATTTGCTCAGTACCAACAAAATTATGGCCAAGCCGTCTGGCTTCCTCTTGTGCAAGCATAATTACTTTAATCGCTTTCTCAGTGAAACGCTCAAACATGGCCTTAGGTACACATCTGCTACCCCTTCCTCGTCGAGAAGATATTGAAATTCCAACCTTAGAATGGAAATCTTGGCCAAATCTGACAATATTATCTAAAGAATTTGAGCCTCGCAACCCAGAGAAACTCCTTATCCTCAATCCAGGAGTTTGTAAACTGCACATCATTTTGGCAGACCTCTTTGGTTTTCCAGATTCTTTAGACGCGCCATGGCTACGACTAGTAAGTAGAGTAGGAACAATAGCAGACTGAGATAGAATCTTGGCCATCACTCCTATGCAATCTACATTTGGTAATAAAACAAGTCAATTGAAACTAATACTTCAAAAGACACAATCTAAAAACTTGCATCATTCGCAAATTACAAGACTCCACTAAGCATGAATAAACGTATAAATCATTCACCAACAATCGCTTCAAAAGAACATAGTTGAACAAAAAAACAAGACAGCATATAGTCTCGAAGTCAACCAAAAGAGAAATAAAAAACCAGGTGCTTGTCTATAGATCATTTTAATTACCATAGTTATAGCAATTCATCGAGCAAAACATAAATTCATAGCATTTCGTCAAGAAACATTAACCAAATATACTCATCTTACCCTAATATATGTACCTTCAGACAACAAAGTTACCAGCACATGTATTAATAATTGATATAAAGCTAAGGTGCAATAATTAAATAAAAAATAAATCCTTTTGAATCTAAAAAATGAAATAAAACGACTTACAAAAAAACTTCGCACTTTCAATGGGCTTAATTTATTTAAGCATGGTTACTCACCTTATTCATAAGCAATCACCACAGAAAACAAAAAAATTTCAAAAAAATACACAAATTAAAACCCAACCAAACACCATACCAAAACCCTAAATCAGATCTTTTGAAAAAAAAACGAACAAAGAGAGACGAAGATGAAAATCCGAACATTCAAAAAGCTCATAAAGGCATAAGAAAACATTAAATTAAAGCTAAAGAAAAACCCAGCAAAAAAGATAAAAAAAAACTCACCTAAATAAAAAAGAAAGAGTCGGTGAAGAACTTAAAAAGCAGAGAAACTAAAATAGAAAACAAATAATAATAATAATAAAGGGTATTCTCTTTCAGAAGCAGCAGAGGCGAAGAGACCCTTTCTGTTTTTTCCTTTTATCTTCTGGGAGTGGTCGGCCGAAAGATAAAATGAAGAAGATAGATGTGGTTTATATTTATATTAACATTTTCTTTTTATTTAGTATTTCAGATATGTATACATATGATAATACCTACTCAAATCTAATATAATATTACCACAAATGGCACTTTTAATCTATTACCACATCATTGATATTTTTAAAATTAAAAAATAAATAACATTTAAAAATTGTTAATTAGATAAATTAAAATATTTAACATAATTAAATTAAATAAGATAGATAATTTTTGTTTAAAATAAACTAGATAAATGTTTAAGTAGATAACCAGAAATTTTGAAAATTAGATAAATATTTAATTAGATAATTTATACATTTGGTTTAATTTAAATACTTTGTATGTATATTATATATATTATTGTTTATTTTAAATTTTGGTTTTAACTTAACTTTTTGAAAATTAATTATCACATTTTTAAAAGAGTATTTTTTAAATTACATAATTTATTTATTAATCATATTTTATGATTATTTTCATAGAACTTTTCCCTACTTCACCCGTAGAGATATTCATGGGTCGGATTAGATCGGGTTTAAGCATGATATTAATATACTTTCTATTTACTCAAGCTCGGCCCAGCCTTAAATATGGACTTAAAATTTTACCTAAATCTGCCCATATTTACAAAACACTAATTCAAGCTTATTTTAAGCCTGGTCATATTATTTTTAAATTATTTTATTTTATTTTACTATTTAATAATTTTATACATTTCTATTTATTGAAATTTTTTATATAGTCATCTTAACATTATTTTAATGTTTACATTAGAGTAGTATTAGATATTTAGTATAGGTTTATATTTTTAATGTGCTCTAAATTACATAATATATATAAATAACATAATATAAAATATTATAAACTTAAAAATAGGTCGGGCTCGAGCACGAGCCCAACCCATATTTTAAACGAGCTTAGTTTTTTTACCTAACCCATTTTTTGAGCCTAATATTTTTACCTAAACAAAATTTCGGTCGGACCTTCAGGTTTGGTCAAGTAGCCTGGCCCATAAATAGGTCTATTCACCGAGGATTTAAAAAGTATAATATATACTAGAAATCCTATCACACATATATGTGTGTGAAAATCACAAATTTAGAATATAAATATGCGTTTAGAAATAGCTTCCAATACATAATGAAACATATGGTTTAAAACTAATTAATCATAATAACATATGAAATATGCACATTATTAAAATAAAAAATTTAGATTAAATTGTGAGATAATAAATTGTGTATGTTAAAATAAAATTGTATCGAGATACATTAAATTAAACTTTGGTTCAGTGGTAAGTTTAATGTTTTATCAATTTAATTGATATAGGTTAAAATTTCACCATATATATATTTTTATTTTTATTGGTTATTGTTAAAATAAAATGATTAAAGTATCCTCAAATAATATAAATTATTTTATATTTTTATATAAAAGCAATAATTTAAATTACAATTATTTATTTATATTTTATATGATTCATAAAAAATACATTTTACATGAATTTTTAATTTGAATATTTCTATATGTATTTATTAATAATTTATTATTCTCCCAATCTTTTCAATACAAATGCTAAAAATCTAATATTTCTAATTAATTATGATCTTAAATTAAATTATAAACATTTTCTTGAAACTTATTTTTTAATCTTTCATGAGCTTTCAAAAAATAAAAACAAATGTCAGTATGCCCTCTTCTTCATTATATTTAGGGTTTCAAAAATATTTTTTCACTGCAGAAGTATTAAGAATACTAATGCCATGTTTGGTTGGGTGTATTAGATTAGCCAATACACCCCTAATCCGTGGGCCCCACTTAAGCCGGTGTTTGGTTTGATGTATTGCCTAATACAGGCCTATTATGTTACGCCCCTAATCCCCAAAATTCTCTGTTTTGTAATCCCTGCCTTCTCCTCAGTTTACATCCGTTTTACATCTCACGCCCTGATTTGCCCTCCCAACTCGAAATACACCTCCAGCCTCTCCATCCCAACATCAAACAGAAGCTGCGAGCGAAGTCACCTTCACCCGACTCCACCGTCTCAGGTCTCCGGCCCCATTGTTTCGGTAAGTGCTTCTTCACTGTATCTTTCCATCTTCTTTTTTACTGTTAGGAATTTTAGCTTTGATTTTTACTGGAAAATTCGGCAACTTCGGTTATTCCAACAAAACCAGCCCTTTGTCCCCTTATTTGTCTCTCCTTTATCTCTATTTTTCTACTCAATTCTGATTTTAGGGTTTTTTTTCTCATGATACCATTGTAAGGGTAAAGGTTTTGTTTGATGCGCATGCAAGTTTGTTGGTACAATTGGCTCTATTTCAGGTGCATAAGTGGTTATAGGGTGCCTTAGCATATGCATAAGCGTTTAATTGTTCTCATTCACTTGCGTAGAAACTGTCATCAACCATTTTTTATATTCTCAAATTGGTCTGTTAGGGGGTTCATTGAAAATAATCAATGTGTTTGTATGAATTGGATGTTCTAGTTACTTTAACACATTTGGTTGGGTTTGAGAGCTATAGAGGGTTTCCCATTCATCGAATGTATTTTTTCATTTCTTATGTCTTATAAGTTGCATTATTTATCCACATAAATTCATGTTTAATCTTAAAATACAAGAGATTAGTGAGTTGCTTTTTTCTGAGTAATTTAGGTTCTTTGTTTGATGCATCCAGCATTCAAAAAGCTTTGAGTGCCACCTTTGCAACTATTTTCATCGTATAAAAATGGATTTTATTATTAGCGGCTGTCTTTAGATTTTTTTTTGAGTTACTTAATATAGAGTTGTTTTATTTATAATGATCGGAGTTTAAAATGTTCCTAATCTGGACATGTCCTCGTTTTGTATTTCCATTGTAACACAAAAGTTATGGTGAGGGGAAATGGTTTACATCGTGAGATTGTAAAAATAATAATGTAAAGAGGCCTTAGAATGGTGGTTTTGAAAGTGTTAAGTTCAAGAGAGTATATACAATGTGACTTGCTTGTGTCTTTTCTTTACCCCTTTGTTAAGAAGCTTTATTTACTGATGTTAAGAATCGATTCCATATATTATTTATAGTTGTAGTAGGAGAGTGATGGATGTTGATTAAGGGCGTTGTTATAGTTGATCTAAAAGGATTAAATAAGATACTCGTAACAAATTGATAGATGATGTTAAAATTGTTCCCTATATATCTTTTGAGCTTGGTAGATGCGATAAAATATTTGTGCAAAGCTTGTTGTTATTTTGATTAGGCCATAAAAATGAGTTTTCTCATGTTCTTGTAATAATTGGTCAAGTACTTGTAACAGTATTCTTCTATGGCAACATTCAAGAATTTTCTCAACAATTCTAGAATATAAAAATTGAGTTCCAGGCAACCTTACCTTGTTGCCAATGCCAATTAACAATTCTTAGGTGGTCTCAAACTCTTTCATCCCTTACAATTGAATTCTCTTAATAAAATGAACACCTCTATGCTTTGTCTCCCATGTATTCTTCTTTGATATGTTTTTTTTCTTTGTAGCTTTTGATTTGGACCGTGGTTGGATTATTTGGCAGCGAAAGAACTTTATAATCCTCTTTCACGGCCTCCTCAAGGTAAGCTTCCATTCTTATTGCCCAAAGTTGATTAGAGGAACTATTTGGATAAAATTGATTTCAGTCTCCATTACACTCATAAATCTCTTAAGAGTATATTTCTATAGCCAGTTGAAGTGATGGTTAAATATGATCCACAATTTTGGTTGTGGTTGTAAATATGAATGTGACTTAGGATTTAGTCGACAGTCTGTGAACATGTCTTTATGGTTATGAAAAGAAGTCTCTGTATGTCCGATATTCAATTTGTCTGTTTCAATTGCTTTCATTGTCTTTTGTTAAAAGATACAACTACTTTGAGCTTTTAGGTAATTCCCATTTATTTTATTATCCAAGTCATCATGGAATGTACAATCTACTTGAATCTAAAGGTAGTTGCGTAATGATGTTATTTGCATGATTTTGGTGAATTTTTCGCATTCTTTTATCATGCTTGTTCATGAGTGGATTCAATAAATTATGCATCAACTAATTGAGGAAACTTGCTTACAAATGCATCCTATAGCGATTGACCAAACTCATATTAACCACGCTTCAAACATTTTAATAGAACGTTATTCGATGCTTATATAATGTCCAAATTTAAGATTAAATCGCATATTTTAATTAAAATATAATTCGGTACTTATATAAACAATCAATCAAGTTCCAATTTCGATGCTTATATAATTGTTATTAAATTAATAATATTCAAATTTCTTATTTAATTCAAATTGATTATAATATTATTTTCAAATAAATTATCAAATTATAAAATGACACTCAATTGACGTAATTATTCATAAAGAGTTTATTCCTTTTCAAATGCGTATAATGTTAATTACTCATGTTTTTGTTGCATCAACGGAGAAAATGTTCTAAAATTAAAATTGATAAAATCTTCTTGAAGATTAACAATATCTCAACAAAATTGAATGAATTAGCTATTTTATTAATTGAAAAAGATATCTTATCGATATTTATTTTAATAAATTTGCATCTCTAAAGTCTAAAATAAATTTTAAATAAACATTTATAATGTTTATTTAATAGTTAGTTAACTAAGTTGAAGGTCTATTTTACAGTTTCTCTTTTAAGTTTTTAGAAATGTTGAGACACATTAGGTAAATATATTAACAATTTAATTACCTTAGGTGCAATTTACCTTAAATTTAATGATTAGTAATAAATTTGATAAAAAATTTGATAATAATTATTAAGCCTAGTATAGTATTACTTCTTAAATTGCTTCTCAAAAGTGTTAGAGCCGTATGTAATACCAAACAAACAACTTTCTAAATCGTAATTATTTTTGAAAAGGGTAAAGGTAAAATTCAAAAGCAAAAGCTACAAATTTGAACACGCTTTATAATTTATTAAATCATCATGAGTTTAGTTATAATCTAACAAATACCAACAATTAATTTTAGTTCAATTATACATATAACTACAAATTTTAATTCCAAAGACGAAAAATTTATGCAAATTGCTATAGACGAAAATTTTTTATAATTTATAAATATATTGATAAAGATTCTACTTTTTTGATAATGTGTAATTGCAACTTCAGGGGATTGATACTGAGTTCTAATTTTATTGCATGTTGTTTGCTCCATAATTTTATTCGAACCCACATGAGTATTGATCCCATTGAAGCGGAGGTGGGAGAAGGATTACCTACTAATGTGGTCGATGACGATGAACCGAATATCACAAATATTCATCCATCGGATGCTTGGGCTACTTGGAGGATGGAACTAGCCAACCAAATGTTCGATGAATGGCAAGCATCTAGAAATTAGTTAGGTTTAGGGACAAATTGAGTTACAATTAATTTGTTGATGTTATTTTATGTATCTAGTTTATGAAACTTTGGTGGTGTTTGATTAAAATTCTGTATTGTACTAAACTTTGTTGAATTATAATTTAATTATCTTTTCATTCAGCATGTGTTATTTCATTAAATTTAGTATTGAGCTTTTGATTCATGATATTGAACTAACGATATAATATTATAAACTGTTCACCTTTTGATTCATGATATTAAAACAGTAAATAATGTTAATTTGTTTTTTTTTCTTAAGATAATTATGTCAGGTGTTCCACAATCACATGCTTCTTCTCAAGCTTCTCGAGGAAGCAAAAGAAAATGGATTCCAGAAGAAGATGCAGCCTTGGTTTCTTGCATGGTGGATTTGCACAATGTAGGAACATTTAATGTCGATCTAGGGTTCAAGGCGGTTATTTGAACGAGCTAGAAAAATGCTAGAAAAGGCTTTACCAAGAGCAATGTTGAAGGCGAAGCCAAATATTGAATCTCGGATTAGGTGCCTAAAAAGGGAATGGTCAGTCGTCTAAGACATGCTTAATGGCCAAAACAACAGTGGTTTTGGTTGGGACGACATAGGCAACTCGTTGTTCTTGAAGATGCGATTTAGAATCCTATGTAAAGGTAAAATGTATTTCAAGTATTTATTTGTTTTTTTACAAAACTTATAACTAATATGATTTCCTCATTTTTTTTAGAGTCACAAAGAAGCCTCTCAGTTCAGACATCGTTCTTTCCCTTACTACAACCATCTTACTGCCATATACGCAAGAGATCAGGCGACTGGGAAAGACGCTCAAACAACTGCTGATGTTCTTGAAGAAATACATGCTGAGGATGAACGTACTACAGAAATGAATGAAGAGAGAAACACATTCTATGACTGCGAAGCTGATGTCTCTTTAAACGACATGGATGTTTCTGGTACAGATCCGCGAGGAGATAGAGACCAAGGGGGTTCCTCATCTTCAAACAAGAGAAAGAAGAAATCTGATGCTCATGATAATGTGTATTCTTCATTTGATGAGGCTGCCACTTTGTTAGGGGAAAAAATCCAGGCCGTTGGCGATCAAATCAGTAGGAGTATTGCCTCGAGGTGGTAGTTCAATGAGTCGGAAGAACATCAAAAGATGGAAGAGAAAGCTTCAAATTTATATTCACCTTATGGTCAATTGAAGGTTTAACCGACGATCGGTATGATGCTTTGAGTAAAATTCCCGATCATCCAACTCAAATGATCGTTTTCTTTAGTTTACCTTCTGTTGCCCGATTGGAATGGGTCAGAAGATTTCTTTCTCACCATTAAATATCAATGTTCAAACTTTTTGATGTTGTAAAACTATATAACATATGGATTATGATGTACAATTTCATTTTCATCTAACCTTTTCTTAATATAAGTTAATTATGTTTATGCAGAATATAATTCTCAAGTTATATATTGATTTTAGTAAATTCATATAAGAACATTTTATTATTAAGAATTTTATGAAATTATATATCACTATTAAATTATATTTAATATTAATTATTTTAAATTGTATAAATTCATATAAGAAAATTTATTATCAAGAGTTTTATGAAAATTAATATTAATTATTAAATTATATGTAATAATTATTATTTTAAATTATACAAATTCATAAAATATAATTTATTAGTTATAATTATTTTAAATTTTATTAAATCATATATTTTAATTAAAATATATGATATATTAATTATTTCAAATTTTCATTTATAGTATCATATATTATGATTTGAGTAAATTCATATAAGAATATTAATTATTAAGAATTTTATTAAATTATATATTTTAATTATAATATATTTAATAATAATTATGTTAATTTATATTTTACAGTATCATATATTATGATTTGAGTAAATTCATATAAGAATATTAATTATTAAGAATTTTATTAAATTATATATTTTAATTATAATATATTTAATAATAATTATGTTTAAATATGATTAAATTATTTATTATTGATATTAATAATCTTATTAAAATTTAAATAACAATAACAATAATAATTTACCAAAACAAATTTTTGCTAATTATTAAGAATTTTATTAAATTATATATTTTAATTAAAATATATTTAATAATAATTATATTTAAATATGATTAAAATATTTATTATTGATAATAATAATCTTATTAAAATTTAAATAACAATAACAATAATCATTTACCAAAACAAATTTATGCTAAGGGTATTCTAGTCATTTTAGTTTTTTCCATTATGCTATTACACCTCTATTCCATTCAACCAAACACAAGATTACTATTACGCCTCTATTCCATTACATTCAACCAAATAGTTGATTTGCTATTACACTTCTAATCCAATACACCTCTAATCCAATACAGCGAACCAAACGCACCCTAAGTTTTTGAGATCAAATTGCAGTACAAAAGTGTTTTTCCACCTAAACATAAAAACTGTGATATAGGTGCTTTTGGTTTTGTGTTTAGGGTGAAAATTATCAAAATACTCTTATTTATATTAATTATTTAAAAAGTATATAAAAATATATTAATTTATATTTTATGTATCTTTATTATTTAAAGGTAGTTACAAATTAATTAATTAATTAATTTTTAGTTTTTCACTATCATGTCCAAAAAAAAACATTTTAACCTTCAACCACAATTAAAATTAACAACCCATACTTTTTCAAAGCATTTTCTACCACACTTTTCAATGACAACAACAATGAAGAACAAGCCTATATAAAGTTTAGATAGGCATTTAAACGTAATCTATTTGGGGATTGTTTTAATTATAGGTATAGATATTATCTTAAATAAATATTATCCAGAAGAATAAGATTGAATATATGGGTCATTATAAATATTTTTATTTAATAATTAAATAGTTCAAAATTAAAAATTAAAACCAAAATGTATTATGTAAACTTAAATAATCATATATATATTGAATTTATTTCAATTCAACAATATACAGTTGGATTATGTAGATGTTATAATTTGATGTTTCGAAAAATTTTATTATTTAGTTATATATATATCTTTTTAGGAGAGTTTCCATCTCTTCAGCACGAAGAAAAGAAAAATTATTATTTAGTCGTATATTTATTTTCAGTTGTTTTTAGGAGTGTTTCCACCTCTTTGCGTGAAGAAAATAAATTGATGGTAGAAGTTAAGGAGAAGGTCAATATTAAAAATAAGACACATTGAACACTAAACTGGTTCCAAATAGTTGAGCTATTGATATCTTTCAAGTCATGAATATATGATCTGTACTTTAGTCTGCAATTTATTTTATTTTTTTACATTTTTCAAATTTTAAATTATTTACATATTTAAATAGAAAAATGGATTATCGTAACTTTTAAAATTATTTAATCTATTAAAATTTATCTTTCAAATTTTAGATTAATATATATTGTGAGTCGATTCCATTGAATATTATTTATATGTTGTTGTTATTTTTTTAACATTAAATCATATCTAAATATTTTATTATGTGAAAAAAAAGCTTTTAATAAAAAGTAAAAGAAAATAATTGGACCCTTATGGAAAAAATGCTTCCAATTGAGCTCTCAGTTATTCAAAAAAAAAAAAAATTAGCCCTTCATTAGTTGATTGGCTTGACTATTAATCTCGACGACATGGCAAACGAAAGCCACCAATCACTATCACATACACGTCAACAAAAAAACAAAAAAAATATTTTTTAAAAAATAATTAAAATATGCATATAGAATGAATCCAAACAAATGGTTGTCTGGATTTATTTAAATCTGGACAATAAATCCAGACAACTATTTGTCCATATTCATTTTGGATGAGTGGGAGTTCTTCCAAACTGAATTTAGAAAGAAATAAATTAGCGATCGGTATTTGGAAAAGAAGAAAAAAGAATTTCTGAAGTTAAAACAAGGAAAAATGTACGTGGATGAGTACAAGAGAGAGTTTATTTGGATGAGTACAAGAGAGAGTTTATTAGACTTAGTAAGTATGCTAGAGAGATAGTTCCCACAAAAGCTAAATCGTGCACTCGCTTTGAGTGGGGTTTGAATGAGGAAATTCAGATGTTGGTAGGATCCCTCAAAATTAGAGAGTTTTTTATTTTAGCGGATAGAACTCAGAAAATGGAAGATATATGTATCGCTAAGAGGCAAGTTGAAATGAAACATCAGGATTCAGCCAAGCATAGTGTGTTTAAATGTTTTCTCATTCCTTTGCCAAAAAGATCTAGAGTTGTTTCAAATAGGTTCATGCCTCATTCTAGTTATACAGGGAGAGATCGATTACGACATATTAATTTCAGACCTTAGGCTACATTCGTCGCTAGTGCGGGTAGTGTCCGCCAAGGGGATAAGCCGGTATTGAGCATTGCGGTAAAAACCATTTTGGTGAATGTCGTTTGAAAAATGGGTCCTATTTCTAGTGTGGGTTGGCAGAGCATTGTTTGAGGGATTGTCCCTATAAGATTGATAATAACGTAGAACAAGTTGCTAAACTTGTAACACCTCTTACCCGAGACCATTTTCGGAGTCGAGCACGAGGCATTACTTAGCTTATCTTACTAATTCGGAGCATAAAAACTTGGTTTGAAAATTTATTTCACTATTTACAACAAATCTGTCCACCTGCGCAGCAGTCGCTTATTTAATTATAACTCGAGTTACGAAACTTGAAATTTAGATCCGTAAATTTTAACTGAAACTAGACTCATATATCTTTTCACCATAAATTTTTCAGAATTTTTGGTTTAGCCAATTAGTACAGTTTATTAGTTAAAGTCTCCCCTGTTCCAGTGACCGACCATCCTGACCTCTTGTCACTAAAATTCAATTATCTCTTTGTACAGACTTCATATGGTGCTTCCACTTATTTCTCCTGAAAATATACTAATCAAGGAATCTATACATATAAATTATAACTCATAATTCCTTCTGTAAAATTTTTAATGAATTTCTAAAGTCAGAACAGAGGACCTCAAAACCATTCTGACCCTGTCTCACTAAAATTCAAATATCTAAAAATATACAACTCTTTTTCTTACTCTATTTCTTTCATGTGAAAGTAGACTCATTCAGCTTTAATTTAGTATCTCACTTAGCTTCTAATTAGATTTCCACCATTTTTGATGATTTTTCAAAGTTACCTCAATGCATATATCCAAAAACTGTTCCATTGCAAATTTTTTTAAAAAATTCAATATAACCCCTTTATAATTATCTAACCTTCCCGCAAATTTAAATCACAACCAATTCTAGTATTTCAACTACTTCATTTAAATACTAATGAAGTTCAACCAATCAACCATTTCAAACTAAAAACATGTATATATTTCGATATCTAACACAACCATAACATTCAAATTTATTTTGCATACTTAGTCATTCATACTAATACTTTTTACTTCAATTCCCTATACATGCCATATAAATCCAAAAAGTTGTTTAACAAAATCTACCGGAGTAAATCTGGATAGTGTGATCGTTGTTGTAGATCCGATCCTCTGAAATATATATATACGTCAATCTACAAGAAACAGTAAACACACACCAGTAAGCTTACAGAAAGCTTAGTAAGTTCACAGGCTCATAATAAAATATTACCAAAATTTCACTAACAACATCAACAAACAAATAAAAATTCAGCATTTCCTGCCAACCCCAATCTCAAATAATAAATATATCCAATCGAGCTCAATATCAGATGTCAACTTCTATTCCGACATTTAGTTTCAATTGCACTTACAAATACCTGTCAAATTAAGGATCGTCTTACGGAATTGAGTACATCGTTTGCCCGGTGCCACAATTTGCTTGAATATTTCACATTGCTATAACTCAGTATGGTTTTCTTCACGGAAATACCATACCTACTTTTCACAACTCAAGATGGTTTTCTTCTTTGAAACACCATACATACTTTTCATAACTCAAGATGGTTTTCTTCACGAAACACCATACCTACTTTTCACAACTCAAGATGGTTTTCTTCACGAAACACCATACCTACTTTTCACACTTTGCCATGGATCCACCATGGACTTATCCGTCAATTCGTCGTTGGTTGCCAAACATGTGTACTCAATCCTACGTATCCCTTAATTTGAACTAACAATCTCATCTTCTTCTCATTTTTACCATAATCATAATTCAGTAACAATATACGAATTTATACAATATATCATTTCCACATTAACAATTAATCATAAAAATTCAGCCATATGAACTTACTTGGGCCGATTTGTAGAAGTTGTAAAAGTTCAGAAACTAGTTCGATACTTTCTCTTTTCCGCGTTTATCTTCGGATTCCCAATCTATAATATAAAATTTTCCATTCATTAGCATCTAATTCAATAATAATTTACTTCACAATTTATGCCTTTCAATTTTCAAAATTACACTTTTACCTCCAAAATTTACAATTTTTACAATTTCATCCCTACTCAATTAACCCTTCAATTGATCAAAATTTTCTCAATTAACACCTTATCCAACCATTTTAGACTACTGAACAGCCTTTGATATTCAGAATTTTAGTACAAAACCCCAATTCCTAACTTTTTCACAATTAGGTCCTAAAAATCATTTCCAACTAAAATCACTTAATAAAATCATAATATAATGAAATTAAAACTTTAAATATATATTAATTCATCATAAAATTCCAGAAATTATTCATAGTAACTTACAAAATCACCCATGGAATCAAAAACTAATGAATTCAATAGTTGGACCTAGTTGTAAAAGTCACAAAACATGAAAATTTCAAAGAAAAAGCAAGAATTGAACTCAAATGGTGTAAAAATATGAAAAACCAGCTTGTTTCAGACCTCCTATGGCGTTTTTGCTGATAAATTATGAAGAGATCTCTAGATTTTTCACTTTTATCTTTGTTTTATATATTTAATTTGTAAAATTTCCAATTTTGCCCTTATTTCTCCTTACTTTCTGCTGATTTTTCTTGCCCAACCGTCAAGCCCATATAATTTGGGCCTAATTTCCTTTTAAACCCCTCCTTATTAGTCACTTAAGCTATTTAATCACAATTTTAACAAATTTTGCACTATTCTCAATTTAGTCTTTTTTAATTAATTGACTATCCAAACGTTATAATTTTCTAACGAAACTTTTATACTAACTCAATGACACTACATAAATATTTTTAAAAATATTTATGGCTTGCTTATGAATTCGAGGTCTTGAAACCTCGTTTTAGACCCAATTTACCTATTAAATTCTTTTTAAATCGCAAAAATCCACTAAATCACAAAATTCACTAATTCAAAAATTCTTCTAAATTCACACTTGACCCATAATTATTAATTTATTAATTTTTAAGACTCACTAGTCAGATTTAGTGATCTCAAATCTCTGTTTCCGACACCACTGGAAATTAGGCTGTTACAAAACTAGCGACCACATCGCAAAGAGGTAAAAAACAGGGACCTGGAAATATTTCAAAAGCTAGTCGCAATAAAAAACGTAAAGTGACTGCAAGGTCTGAAGGTTGGGCATCCGCTAGAGCATATATGATCCGGGCTAGAGAAAATACTGTTTCTCCTAATGTAATTACTGGTATATTTTCTCTATTTGATGTTACTGTTTGTGCTTTAACCGACCCTGGATTAACACATTTGTATATATGCACTGCCTTAGTAACTAAGAAAAATATGCCAGTAGAGTTGACTGAGTTTGATGTTAAAGTATCAAACCCTCTAGGATAATGCGTTGTAGTTAATAAGATATGTAGGAAGTATTCACTGAAAATACGAGGTTATGAGTTTCCTGCGGATTTGATGTTATTACCATTTGATGAGTTTGACGTCATACTTGGTGATTGGTTGACTGAACATGACACCATTGTTAATTGTAGAAAGAAGCATATAGTATTGAGATGTCAAAATGGCGAATTAGTAAATGTTGAAACTGAGCGAATTCTGTTGCTAATATTATAACAACTATGAAAACTCAGAGGTTGGTCAAAAAAGAGGTAAAACATATCTAGCTTACATACTAGATACGAGAATGGTATGAATGAAAGTTGAGCAAGTCCCGGTTGTACGAGAGTTTGTAGATGTGTTTTCAAAAGAATTACTAGGACTACCGCCAGAAAGAGAAGTGGAATTTGTAATTGAATTAGTATATGAATTTGCTCCGATCTCAATTGCTCCTTGCGGAATGGCTCCAATAGAATTGAAGGAATTAAAAGTTCAATTGCAAGAATTGATTGATTGTGGATTCATTAGACTAAGCGTATCATTGTGGGGTACGGTGGTTTTTTTGTCAAAAAGAAGGATGGAACAATGAGACTATGTATTGATTACCGACAATTGAATAAAGTTACCATAAAGAATAAGTACCCATTGCCTTGCATTGATGACCTATTTGATTAGTTGAAAGGAGCCACTGTATTCTCGAAAATTGATCTTCGATCAAGATATTATCAGCTACGAGGTAAGGAATTAAATGTACCAAAAACTACTTTTTAAACTCGATATGGGCATTATAAATTCCTAGTAACGTCGTTTGGTTTGACCACTGCCTTTGCTGCATTTATGATATTATGAATCGAGTATTTCAACCATTTTGGATCAGTTTGTAGTTGTGTTCATTGATGATATTTTGATTTATTCGAAGAATTAAGTTGAACATGCCCAACACCTACGGACTGTGTTACAAATATTGCGAGAAAAATGATTATATGGCAAATTCAGTAAATGCGAATTTTGGCTACGAGAAGTTGAAATCCTTGGTCATATAATCTCTGCGGATGGTATTCACGTTGATCCAAGCAAAATTTCTACAATAATAAATTGGAAACCTCCAAGAAACATTTCTGAAATGCGTAATTTTCTGGGTTTGACAGGATATTATAGACGGTTTGTCAAAAGATTTTCAATAGTTGTGTTACCATTGACAAAGTTGTTACAGAAGGAGATTAAATTTGTTTGGTCTAAAAAGTATCAGGAAAGCTTTGATCAGTTGAAAGCAACGTTAATAGAAGCTCTTGTGTTGGCGTGGCCAAAATCTGAAAAGGAATTCGTTTTATATAGTGAGGTTTCGCTCAGTGGATTAGGTTGTGTTTTAATGTAAGAAGGTAAAGTAATAGTTTTATGCCTCCTGACAGTTGGAACCGTACAAGAAGAACTATCCGACATATGATCTTGAGTTGGCAGTTGTTGTTTTTGCTTTAAAATTTTGGCGACATTATCTTTATGGCGAGAAATGTCACATTTTCTCTAATCACAAAAGCTTGAAGTATTTGATGACTCAAAAGGAGCTAAATTTGCGGCAATGAATATGACTTGAACTATTAAAAGATTATGATTTGGTAATTGATTATTCAAGAGTTGCAAAGAAACGATCCAAGTTTATTTGCTAAATAAGAGCATATTCAGAATGGTCAGACCTTTGATTTCAGCATTGATAAAGAGGATAGTTTGTATTTTCAAAATCGGTTTTGTGTGGCGAATGATGTTGAGGTTAAAAGAAATATTCTACAGGAGGCCTATAGCAACTTTTGCTCAATTCATCAAGGCAGCAACAAAATTTATAATGATTTAAAATAGAGTTACTAGTTGTCGAGAATGAAATGCGAAATTTAAGAGTTGTCTCGAAATGTTTGGTATGTTAGCAAGTTAAGGTTGAACATCAAGTTCCCTTAGGTTTACTTCAACCAGTGATGATTCCCGAGTGGAAATGGGAACAAGTAATGATGAATTTTGTAACTGGTTTGCCTTTGTCACCGAAGAAGAAATATGTTGTTTGGGTTATTGTTGATCGATTAACAAATTCAACCCATTTTATTTCGGTCAGGACCGATTACCTGCTTGAAAAGCTAGATGAGTTATATGGTGCTGAGATTATATGATTGCACGATGTACCGTTATCTATTATTTTTTATCGTGATTCGAGGTTTACCTCATGGTTCTGAAGTAAGTTACATGAAGCTTTGGGTACCAAGCTAAATTTTAGTACAACATTTCATCCACAAACAGATGAACAGTCTGAGCAAGTGATACAAATACTTGAAGATATGCTTCATTATTGTGTTTTGTAATTTGAGGGCAGTTGGGAGAAATTCTTACCACTAGTAGAGTTTGCATACAATAACAATTATCAGTCAAGTATCAAAATGACACTATATGAAGCTTTGTATGGAAGAAAAAGAAGAACCTCGTTGTATTGGTTTGAGTTAAGTGAAAGGAAGTTAGTCGGAACTGATCTTGTACGTGAAACTAAGGATAAGGTTACAGTTATCAATGATTGTTTAAAAGTTTCCTTTGATTGAAAAAAATCATATACAAATTTAAAAAGGAAAGATATTGAGTTTCAGATTGGCGAAAAGGTATTTTTGAAGGTCTCAACTTGGAAGAAAATTTTTTGGTTTGGTATAAAAGGAAAGCTTAATCCGAGATTTACAGGACTGTACGAGATTCTTGAGCGAATTGGTCCAATGACATATAGATTAGCTTTACCTTCAGAGCTTGAGAAAATCCACATTGTGTTTCATGTATCAATGTTATGTCGATACCATTCTGATCCATCTTATGTGATAATTTCGATTGAAATAGAGCTACAATCTGATTTGTCTTATAGTGAGGAACTAGTGAAGATTCTAGCTTGAGAAGTAAAAGAATTGAGAAATAAGCGGATAACTCTAGTAAAGGTTTTGTATCAATGCCATGGTATTGAAGAAGCCACTTGGGAACTTGAGGAAACTATGAAGTCACAATACTTGAACCTCTTTTCAGGTAAAAATTTTCGAGAATGAAATTTCCTTTAGAGGGAGAATTGTAACAGCTCGATTTTAGTGGTACTGAAACTGGTGGTTTTGGAACCCCGTTTACCAATGGTTGAGTCTGTAAGTTTTTCATGTTTCATGATTACTAGTCTATTATATTGTTATAAGAAATTATAATTAGATAGTTCAGTTGATTTGATAATTGAATTTCATTTAATGACTAAATTGTAATGAAGGTAATAGTTAATCATCCTTGACCTTTAAGAGTTAAAAGGTTTTATATAGCAATTGTCCACTTTCAAAGTTAATGGACGGTTGATGCGTGGATTTAGATGAACACCTGTTAGAATGTTAGTAAAATAACACTTCGATAATTGTGAGAATAAGTATTTAAGTGGAAGGAAAGATAATAAGGAATTGGAGCGGAGGAAGCGGAAGAAGGACCAAATTCAAGTTGTTTGACCCAAGAAGAAAAGATTTGGATATGACCTGAAAGGAAGAAACCAAATAAATTTAGAAAATAACAAAGGAAATAAGAAAAATAAGAAAAATGATAAAAGAAAGGATAAATATTCAAAATAATAACTAAATAGTGAAAATATAGATTAAAAAGGAAAGTGGAAGATGGAATGATAAACTGATGGATATGATGGATAGAAGGATAAATGTCCAATTGAACCCTTTGAGATATAAATCCCAACAAACTCAATTAATGATTCTAATCAATCCTCTAAAAAATAATCATTGGTAAATTGAAGGGTGAAGAAAGAATTCCCACGACTCATTGAAGAAAATCGAGAAGAAAACTATTCTAAAAAATCACAAGAAAGAAATCTTACACAAATAAACAAACTCCTAGAGTTGAAAACTTTATTAATGAAAACAATTGTCTCCCCATTACACAATGAAGAAGCCTTTATTTAGGCTAGCTAAGTGCTTCCAAATAAAACTCTAAAGTATACTGAAACTTTAATTAATCTAAACAGAAGTAGTTTTAAACTAAATTTTTCTTATTTGACTAAGAAACAAAAACTCCTAAACAACTTAAAATATTTAAACAATATCCGAAATTTGGAATAAATAAATAATAAAATAATAAAACATAATAAATATAATATTGGACTCATATATAATAAAAATTAAGCTTAAAAACAGAACCCAATATGACTTAAACTCGAAGTAAAAGCTCGAAACTCGTAATTCTCGTCATAATCCCGTCTAGAAATTCTGCTCGCGCAGTCTTCACTAAAACAGTCAATAACTAGAGTTCCCAAGCTCGAAATCGAGTGATTCAAAATGCGTTCTGAAGCTAAGAGATAGATATTCAAATGCCATGAGACATATAAACCCAAAAATGTCCAGATCCTATGCAAGTCTAATGATTCCTAAACTTAAAAATTGGCAGCTTCGGTGAATGGAATTTAATAAATTTCACCCCATTCGTGCATGTATCAAAATAGAATGATTTTCATTCTCATCTTCTTAATGATTTTCATTCTCATCTTCTTCTCTGAAATCTCACCATAGTAGGCAAAAAGAAAAGCTTTAAAAATATTGTTAGCTTTTGGTCTTGCATGGTAAGTAAATTGTAGTCTGATTCTCATAAATTTTATGTTTTTGTGAAAGTGATAACTCAATTTAGCTAACTTGTGTGTCTGTTTTCAAAAGTATTAAAGTTTCAAATTGTTGCCATTGTTACGTGCTTGAGGTGTTGGTGTTAATTAATTAGATTAGAAATTTAGATATGAAAAAGATTTACCTGGTAAAGTGAAGAATTGTTATTCTTAATTATAAAGATTCAAGTATGAATGTTTGAAACGAGTTTAAATTGACTATTACCTTCATTATAATTTACTCTAATGTAAAGAAACTATGTATTTCGAGTTCTTTTATGATGTTTCATCGGGTATGGTAGATTATGCGATGAGTGAAATTGGTAAATTATAGAATAGAGATAATAGGAGAATTGTTGTTAAATTTTGAATCCGTACCCTTAAAAGATAGATGGACAAATTGAACATGAAAGTTTAATATATCATGTTGCATATTTGGCGTAGTGTATATGATTCATGTTGAATCTGGTGCCCTAAGTGTAGTATTTTCGTCTAAGTACACTTGTAACTTTTTCAAACATATTGACTATTAAAATTATTAATGAATTAAATTAATATACTTTGTATTATTACCTTCAAATGGTTTTTGCACGTAAAACAAAATAGAAGTAAATGTTGCCTATTGGTTTTCTATTGTTTAACTGTTACTAAGTGATATTACGTCGTCAAATCGTAGTATGGAAAGATAACTTGTATTAGTAGGTGAACCTAAAAATATCATTAATTTAATCAGAAATGAGCAAACCAATTGAAAGGCTAATATCTTGTCTATCAAGTCCAATTGGGGAGATGCCTTGTCTTGGGCATCGGAGTGGATGAATCCCAAAAGTAGACACATAGATGTAACTGACTGGACTGAAAGTACATTGGGCAAGAGCCAAGCAGAAAAGATCTTGAATTCGTTTATGGGTTTATTCACTTTTTGTAACACCCCTAACCCGTAACCGTCGTTGGAATAGGTTAAGAGGCATTACCAGACTTGCAACTCATTTCAAACAGTAATTCATGAACATTTAACTAATATCATATCATTTCAGTAATTATCAATCATTCATATTCATAACATCCCTAAATCAAGCATTTCCAACATATAAAACATCATACACATCACATCACATCACATACTATATACATATACTTTATAAACTAACTGATCAAAACATCATCCCTTCATCTAGCCTATACATGCCATATTTACACAATTTCCTTGAGTTAAAAAGTACTGAAAAGTCACCTAGATAGTGTGATGCCAATCTCCGACTTTGTCCAAATCGAGCTAGCTAACAAACCTCTATAAAACACGGAAGATAAACAGAGTAAGCATTGAAGCTTAGTAATCCCATATAATAGAATTAAACTTACCACATTGCATAATTTAAGCAATTAAATCAATATGTCCAACTTGAATATTCAAATGCCTATCACACATTAGAGGTGACCATGGGTCGGGCAACCTGGCCCGGCCAGACAGCTCGCCCGAAATATGGGAGGGTTCGAGTAAAAATATAGGCCCAATATATGAGCTTGGGCAAAAAACGAGGCCCGTTTAGAAAACAGGCCGGCCCTCGGGTAAATAGGCCCGGGCCGGCCCGAATATAATATATTTTTTATTTTTTATTTTTTAAAACATTTCCCAATTCCCATTAACATTTTTACTTTAACACCCATTTCCCCATTTCCCATTTCCCCCATTTCTCGTTTACCCTCTTACACAAATCCCTAACCCCGTGCCCGACTGCCCTCCTCCCTTTTTTTCTCAACCTTCACCTTCACCTCCGGCACCAATCCACCTCCACCGATCCACCTCCGGTCCTCCACGGCTCCACCTATTTCCAGAATCAGAGGTTAGAGTGAAGCTACAAACGTCTTCTACCTTTGAGTTTCAAAGGTTTCTAATTGCCCCTTCTTGTTTTATTTTTATACTATTTGTTTTATTGTCTACTTCCTCGGCTAATTTATTTTCAGAGACTAGGCTGATTAGTTATTGACCGTGTTTGATTAATATACACATTGAGGTATATTATATGACAAGTAATATGAAAAGCTATGGTCTTTCTTATAATGTAATTAACAATGTGTTAGAAATGCAGGAAAATTTGCTTTTGTTCTAAATATCCAAAACCTTATGATAATAGTAGAATGCAATTGAATGTATTAGTCTATCATTTGATTTTACTTATTATTGTTGTTTCTCTAACAAGGATAATATTTGTGTTAAGTATGTGAACTGTATACAACCTGTTATCTGCCTTTGTATGTTTTATTCCTCTTCTAGGGTTTTTTTCTCTATTATTCTTATCTACATTCGTAACTTCTATTTGCAGGCTGGGAATATTTTAATTTTCTCTAATGGTGCTGTCAAGTTGGCAGACTTTGGGGTATCAACATGCATGTTTGATAGTAGAGACAGACAACGTTCAAGAAATACTTTTGTTGGAACTCCTTGTTGGTATTTGTTTTGCCTTGGCCATCAACTGTCTAGGATTTTAGTTATATTGATACTTTTGTTACGAAATTTGGATTTTGAGAGTTGACAATGACTTCAATGTGTCTCCTTATCATTGCTTTTATATCGGGATGGCTCGAAGTTATGCGAAAGAATCGCATGGTTATGACTTTAAGTGAGTCATCACTTTTCTTATCTATACTTCTTTTCTTTTCATTTCCTTCCATTATTTTGCTTTGTTATACCTTTTTAATCATTTTGTTTCATTTTCTTCTTTCCTGTAAACAGAGCAGACATCTAGTCTTTGGAAATAACAGCTTTTGAACTTGCTCATGGCCATGCCCTATTTTCCAAGCATCCACCGATGAAAGTAAACATCTCAGTTTTCTGATTGTTAAATGAGTTTCTTATTGCATGTATTTTGTGGTTTCATTATTTTTTTACTTCTTAGTTTGATTGTTTACTCCTATTTTTGTTGGCAGGTTTTGTTGATGACCTTGCAAAATGCTCTTCCTGGTCTTGACTACGAAAGGGACAAGAGGTTCTCAAAGGTTTGTGCTATTTGATTGTGTCCTACTGACCCATGTCATTTTTTAATATCATTATGATAATGTTATACTTTTGGTATTCTTTCAAGGAGATGGTAGCCACTTGCTTGGTGAAGGACCCAAATAAACATCCAACATCCGAGAAGCTTTTGAAGCACCATTTTTTTAAACATGCACGCTCTTAGGATTATCTTGTTCATACCATTCTGGATGGCCTTGCTCCATTAGGTGAAAGGCTGCTAAAGGTCTCTTGCTTACCTTTTTATTTATTTATTTCATCTGTTAATTGTTTAAGATGAGGGATTAATGTAGAATCTGATCTGGCCTCTTATATTTCAGACAAAAGAAGCTGATCTTCTTGTACAGAATAAAGCTCTCTACAAGGACAAGGAGCAATTATCACAGGTAAACACTGGAGTTCTTACATTTGCCAAAAGTAACTGATAACACTAGGTTATTTCCTGTTCTATTAGATATTAGGTTTTTGTATTCTAGTGCTTTGTTACACCAACTCTTTATATTTTCTTTAAGTATCAGTGTCCAAAACACATCTTGATACAAGTATGGGGATATGACCTCTAAATACATGAAAACAACTTGGAAAATTTGAACATACCTGTATTTGGATCTCACACTTGAGCCATAGAAACATAATTCGAGGCTATCAACTCCACATTCATCTCAGGTTTTAAGACTAAGCGAAACTATTACAGCTACTTTTAGTTTGATGGTTAATGCCCATGTATATCTGTATGTCAAAAAATATGATAATATTATATAACTTCGGATATGAATTCCTTTTTTGTTTGCGTTTTCACACTCTAATTTATTAGGAATTTTAAGTTTTAAATTGTTTAAACTGAATTGTTTTAAATTGTTTAAACTCAATTTTTAAGTTTAGGTTTATTAGGAATTTTTAAGTTTTAAATTGTTTAATCTCAATTGTTTAAACGCAAAGGATTACTTGAATTAAGTTTTAAATTTTAAATCATGTCAAAAACGGACCGGGCCGGGCTGGGCCCGGGCCTAGGAATTTTTTCTTAGGTCGGGCTTGGACAAATTTCCAGGCCCATATTTCAGGCAGGGCCGGGTCCGGGCCTAGAAAATGGGCCTAAATTTTTCCCTAGGCTCGACCCGAACCTAGCCCGGCCCAGCCCGGCCCATGAGCACCTCTATCACACATACACCTCAATAGGTTAGAGTCTTAGACATGCATATAACTAACATTTCGTCTATGAATGTTTCAATTTACTATTCAAATCACATAGCATTTCATTAATACATTTCATAGTATCTCATTTCCATTTCCATACGTCCATGTAACACATATTACATTTCATCTACACAATTCACATTGCTCAAATTCCATTTCATTCTCCATTATATAATCGGTAACAGTATGATGCCCGTTGAACCTATCGAAACATCGAAGGATACTCGGGTGATACACACTATGTGCATTAATTGGTAATCCGTCAAATCATTATCATCTCCACTCTTTCGAGTCATGATCGGTAAGCTCATTCTGACCTGAAGAATGGTAAGCTCTATCGAGCTGAAATGGTACGCTCATAAGAGCTAATATATTGGTAAGCTCATACGAGCTATGGTGAGTCCGCAACAAATGCAGGAGCTCGACCAAAACGGTAACCCTTGTGACATGTCACTCGTATCCTACGATTTTCTATAGTTCAAACGGGGCTCGATATTACTCAATACATTAATATCCATTCGGACAACATTTTAAATAGAAAATTTTCAACCAAATACTATCATTTCTGATCAACCATAAATTAATTATATAACACATTTAACGATTACGATAATAACATAACTCGAAACACTATTCCAGTCCAATTTCCTATTAATTTAACAATTAAAAAAATAACATAAAAGTTAAGGAAACATTACCTCAAGGACTTACTCGGATAACTCTATTTATAAATAATGTATAAAGCCATATATATGTAAAGTATACAATATTAATATACGAGTTTTGGACAGCTTAACCAGTAAAAATAAGTAGCATGTATACATCAAATGCTCAACCAATTTAAACGCTAGAAATCAGACAACATTAATATATAAATTTTGACAAACATTAATTCTTCAATTTGGACAAGCATTTAAATATGGAAAAACATAGGTAACATGTCTTGTTTTGGACATCTTTAATACTTCAATTAAACAAGCAATTAATTCAACCGAACAACATAAAAAAAAATGTCCAGCTTTGATCGATTAACATTCATACAACCAAAAGTGTAATGTTAAGCAATTCAATATCATTGATTTCAACCATTCAATTCACATATATATACATATTCAATTAATACAATTTCAATTAAATGAAAGTTCGATTCTAATTATACGAACTTACCTCGAGTTGCTCGGATGGAAATTATCGACTATTCGTCCACTTTTTCTTTTCCCCGATCTAATCCTAATCTCGACTTATCTTGATCTATATATTATCAAAATCAGCTTATTTAATCAACTATTTATGCAATTTAGTCCAAAACACACATTAGGGCTATTTTACACATTTTCCCCTAAACTTTCACATTTTTACAGTTTAGTCCTTATCACATAAAATTGCAAATTCATGAAATTTAGTACAAACCCATGCTTAACCGAATTTAATACATGTTACTAGCAGCCCATATTTTCAATTTATTCACACTTTTAACCACCACATTTCACATTTTATCAATTTAAACCCTTTTTGACATCTTTGTCAAAAATCACTTAACAAAACTTGTATATCTAACATTAAACCTTCATAATCTATCATTAAACACTTAAGCAACCAAGCATTCAAAAATGTCATCATTTGAAATCTATAACAATTTCAAAAATGAAGGTACGAGATAGCTAGATTAAGCTACAACGATCCCAAAAACGTAGAAATAATTAAAAACGGGACAAAATATCTTACCAATTAAGGAAAACAAGAATGGTCGAATGCTAAGCTTCCATGGCTTTCTTTTTCTTTGATTTTCAGTTGAAATAATGGTTAAAGATGATAACCTAATTGTTGTTTTATTTTATTTTGTCATTATTTATCAAATTACATAATTAACCTTTAAAAACATTTAAAACTACACCAATTTCCATGCTATCATCTTCCACTAACTCTCCAATTTTTATTGTCCACTTAAGGACCTTTACTTTAAGGTTCTATAGCTATTGAATACATTTAACTAATAGAACACAAGTTTTTCGCTTTACGCGATTTAGTCCTTTTTGACAAATTAAGCAATCAAACAGTAAAAGTTCTTTACGAAGCTTTTACTATAAACCTTATTAAAATAATAAAATAAATATTTTAACTCAGTTTTGTGGTCCCAAAACCATTGTTCTGATTTGACTAAAAAACGGGCTATTACACTTTTGCATTTATGGTGTGGCATACCTAAGTCCTAAGTGGATGATAGACTATGTATGCGTGACACGTACACTTTGATGTAAGTAAAACCCTGAGTTCAAATAGATAAGGAACTGAAAGCTGGTGTGTTGGGTGTACGACTTCTGTAGTATGTAGCGTCATTGACAATTGGAATTCATAGCCCAAAACATGTGTAAATGATATCTTCTCATTGGCATTACATGGTTGATGAAAAGTAAACATGACCACGAGTCGTCTGTCTTTGTGATGGATGACTTGATCACTATTTGATAGTGATTGACTTTTCATAAAGAAAGATGTAATGTTTACCATGATATAAAATAGGATCATATTGGGAGAACGAATATTATCCCAAAGATATCAAGGATATCTTATGAGGGTAACACATTAATGATAAGGTCATTAGACGAGCACTAAGTAGTTGCTTTCGTAATGGTATATTAGTGGGGGGAGGTGAGTCACGATACTATAGCGGAATGAGTTCGTCACTAAATGAGTATAATTAATAGGCGAAAAGCTGTAACTTAATTATAAATCATTTTAGCCTCAACTACATATGTCCAATCGGTCCCATCGCTAGCTTGTTGAAACTAGAAATGAATTGTGTATTTGAATAAATATGAACATAATGAATAGTGTCAAACCCCAAAATTGGGCCTAGTAGTTTTGAGGGTAATTTAGGGATTTTAGCTCAAATGTGTTTGAAAATTTGAAGCATGGTAAATAGAAAATGTCTTCGTCTATGGCTTTTAGAAAATTAAATCAATTTTTGAAAAGGATGTTCTAAAGACCTTTAAATTTTAATAGAGGACATTTTTTTGAAAAAAAAAAGGTTAAAGTTAGGAGTACCAAAAAGGTAGATATACCAAAGTTCAAAATTAACCTATTTCTTTTTCCCAACCTATAGCAAAACTTACGAAACCCCTTCCCCTTATTTTTGTTTTGCTATCCCTTGCATTCCCAAGCTCTATTCATTCAATTTTATTTCCCAAACTTCAAATCCTTTGATTTCTATCGCCATTCAAGTGTTAAACCTCCCTATAATTTCAAGAGAAGCATTAAAAACACCATCAATTTTGTCATATCTCAAATTTGTGGGTTTTCTTGATTTTCTACCAAACATTAATTTTTCTCCCATCAAAGATAATGAATCGTTTTTCTATTAGTTTTTGATGATATCTAGTCTTTTAAATAGTGTTTTTACCTATTGAATCGATAGCTTTGAATAAATATAAAAAATTTGGGTCGTTAATGATGGATTTCAGGATTTTGAAGGAAAAAGATTTTCCAAAGTGTTTTTCAAATTGTTTTAAAGTGATTAGAAGGTTTCTAACCTTTCCCTAAAGTTTTGTTAAAGAATTTTAAGGTTTTATTGAGCATTTGTAAAAATTACCATTGTATGTCGAAATTGTGGAACCATGAATTTATGTAGTTTTATGTAGTTTGAAGGTTGAGAATTGTTCTTGGATGTATATTAGTCGATTGGAATCAGTTTTATGTGATAGGAGCAAGTAGGTGTTGAGATTTTTACGTTTCGACTAAGCTAGTCAGAATTTTAGTTTCATAAGGATCTAGCTTAGGCTTGTGTTTTTGGTTGATTTAGGAGGGTCTATGGCTGAATGTTAATTTTTTGGTTTACTTTGGTGAAGCTTCAGAATCGTTAGAATCTTTTACGAGTAAAGTAAAAGGAAAGGAAAAGCTAGTGTAAGCTTTCAGCATTTAAGTGAAAGAGTGAACGGCGAGTGTTTGGAATCCCTGCTTGTAGACACGATTCATAGTGTTACTTGAGAATTTAGGAGTAGCCTAAACCCCTAGTCTAAGTTTTGAGTGTAAGCTTTCTCATACCCTTGTTTATTTTGTTAAATATGTGATTATGTGTTTTAGAACTGTGAATTGAGATGTGAACTGTGGCATGTGAAATATGCTTGTGACTGCTAATGTGAAAGTGTTAATCGTGGGCATGCTGTACATGCCAATCGGCTGTGATAACGTTGTCCTTATAAAGTGAATTTGCAATAAACAAGTGCAGAAAATGCTAAGTAAAATGTGAGTTTAATTATGGATATTTTTGCCTTGTGATCTTTGAGACCATTAGATAAAGTTGGCATGCTATAGGATTTGTGAGTACTCACCCTTGTGTTGTGTTTTTGGGGTGTTAAGGCCCATGAAAAATTTGGAGAGATAAGGGAATGTGAGCTTGGCTCCATTTAATGGGATATGTTGGTGTATTTGGAGAGTGTGAACTAAATGCTACACTTTTGGGATATGTTTGACTCATTGAGTCATTGGTGTGTTGGAGATCCATGTATTTGATGTGTGGTGATTAGAGCTCACTTTTATGTTTCATAGCCCCATGTGCCATATTATCGTTTAAATGTGATATTACAATATGGGATGTATGCGTACACAGGTGAATAATAAGCTAAATGAGTTGATTATATTACATGAATATGTTAGTATGTTCTCATAATAAATTGCGTATGTTGTTGAGAGCTTTGATAATTTTCGTTTAACTTGTGAATGCATGTCTATTTGGTGGTTATTCTGATCATTCACTGAGCTTGTTTAAGCTCACCCACTATTTTAAAATATTTGTAGCCAGTTAGCGTGCGGTGAGAGTGATGCAAAAATTTCCAAAGGAGCGATCCAAGTAGATTTAGCATTTGAGTAGATGATTTATAGCTATTACATTGAACTGTGGAAATAAGGTAATGTGGTAGATTTGTTGCATGAATATTGCCATGATGTTTTGTACAGAGGTATCAATAATCGGGTATTTAGTATCGATACCTCCATGATATTTCAAATGTGTAGGAAGTTAGTAGCTCATTTTGGTATCGATACCATTTCTCATGTCGATACTCGTGGTAAAAATACCAATACTGGTATTAATAGTTTGCTGGTTTTATTTTTTGTAGGGAAACAAAATGCTAAAATGGTACTGATTTTATAAACGGTATTGATACTCCTTATGAAAATATTGATTCCATCGAATGGGTATCGATACATACATAATTTTTTAAGATTTTATGTTAAATGGTCTTTAAGCATGCTGTTAACTTGTTGTAAGGTCGATTATTGTATGTTTAAGTGAAATTTTAACTTTGCTTAGGGGAGATTAGACTTAAACCTCATATAGTTACTTATTATGATGTTAATCGCATGTCAATGAGATGCTTTGTGCTTGTTGATGATGAGACGGTAGTGTAGCGTCCTATTACTTGGGTTCGGGGATCGAGCCGGGTATAGGGTGCTACATTTGGTGGTATTAGAGCTTAGATTATTTAACATTCGAACCTAAGTTATTGGTGTGTAGATTGGGGTTACGAAACCCATGTGTCTAAATTTCTCTAATTTTTTGAATTGTTTGAGATATCTCTGTTTGAATTGCATGAATTTGTTTGAAATTGGGGTATGAATGGGAACACATTACCTTTATTCTAAAGCTTTCTTGTAGGAACGTGACTTGGATAATTTCCCCGCCACTCACACATCTTATTTGTTTGTGTATGTTAGACTATTAAATTCGATATGCCTCGTAGACGTGTGAATACGAATGCGAATGCGAATGCTCAAAAGGATGGTACATCCTCTACACATCCTGTGCCGCTGCGTAGAGTGAATATACCTAATAAGGGTGTTGACCTTCTGATGGAAGCTATGATTGGAGCGTTTTAGAGGATTTCTAGTGCTAACCCTGCTCCTGCACCTTACAAATCTTACACCTGTTAGTCGAGGGTTGCCGCTTGAATGTTTGTGGGCGTTGGGTGGGAAAGAGTTTTCTAGAGTGAAAAGAACCAATCTGACCATAGCTAATTACTGGTTGGAAGAATTTAAAAGGATCCTCAAGCAGATATCCTGTTTTGATGAGGAGAAGTTTGGTTATACTATGTCCCTACTTGATGATGAGGCTCATCATTGGTGGAATACTGTTAAGAGAGGTACAACTTCTAACAGGTTGACTTGGGAATACTTTCTTGAGGTTTTTAAGAGGAAGTTTATGGGCGAGCAGTACATGGAAGCTCGTAAATGTGAGTTCTTAGAATTAGTTCAAGATAATTTCACAGTGGCTGAGTATGAGTCAGAGTTTGTATGACTTAGTCATTATGCTCTTGAGATGGTTCTTTCTGAGAGGGATTGTTGTAAGAGGTTTCATTTTGGGCTTAGTCATGAGCTTCGGGTTTACTTGGTAGCTTAGAACTTGGAGTAGTTTGATGAGTTGGTTGAGAAAGCCAAAGCTGTTGAGGAGAGTTTGGCTGAGCTACCTTGTTTTGTGGTAACTGATTCGGTTAAGCAGTGAGTTATTGCTCATACTGTTGCTACTCAGGTTGAGTCTGGAGGTCTAAATCGGGTTTATACTATTAGGGAGATGGAGGATCTAGATTCGATCGATGTTATCGCAGATACTTTTAATTTGCAATCTATTCCATTATTCTCTTTGGTTGATGCTGGTTCTACACATTTGTACATTCGACTTTAGTATGACATATTTGATCACTTATGCATACATGACTAAATTTACTGGGTGAAATGATTGAACTGATTTATGTGCATATGTCTGTTTTGAATGATATGAATAACTTTGAAATTGCTTCAATTGATGGTCTATGGCTGAGTATATTATTACTATTGCTTGACTAAAGTAGCAACACCGAATTACTGTATTTAAAAATTAAGAGATACTTATAACCGATTGTTCTTATTGGTATGATGTACAATGTTATTTAATGTTTAAAATTATAATTGTATGATTTGGTTTTTTTTGTAAAGGGACTCACATTGAGCTTCATAGCTCACTCCCCCTAATTTCCATCTTTGCAGATAATCCTTCCGACTAGGACGCAGACACGGCACTTCGAGGGTCTTGACTTTTGTTCCATTTCTTTTGTTTTCGTTAATGCTATTGTTTTTAATTCATTAGGAAGTTGAGTTATTTTTGTTTTCTTTTATTAGGAACCATGGTTTGAGATTTGGTTTTAATTTCATTATTAAGTGCATCTCATTCAGTATAGGTTATAAAGTTAGGTTACTGTGTGTTAGTATTGGATTAAACTAATTTGTTTTATTAAAATGGCTTAAGTTTCATTTCAGCTGCTATTTCTAATAAGTTAAACTAGAATATAAATTGTAAATCATCGATATAAACTTGAGTTTTAAATGAAAATTGATTTTGATAAAGATCAAGTCGCTTCAGTGGTTAATGTAATCTCCCGAATTTGAGTCCATCGTCTAGGCCAGATTGGGGAGGTTACACGTTGTCCCACAACTGCCTTCAAATTCGTCCATTACATGTTTGGGAAAATGAACCTCAAAAAAATAATTTTTAAGCCTAAAATTGGTGTTTTCCTTTTCATGTATCGGATTTGTTTCTTTATAATAGGATCATAAGTTTATATCCGAACAAGAAAAGGAACATTTGAATGTTGATTTTTGTGGGTAAAGGTTTTGTGTTTGTTAGTTTGGTTTAGTGGACTCTAAATTTTATTTATGGTCTTCTTCTAATCTAGGGGTTGTGTTTGTACTCTGAAACTCTAAAGTGCCAATAACTAAATTAAGTACCTTTAGTGTACCAATTGTTTATGTTTTCTACAGTAAAGTTAAGGAACAGGGAAAGTGTTGAGAAGAATGTGATTTTTATTTTCTATTTCTTGGCTTAATGTTGCCCGGGTAGATGGAAGATGGCAAAGTCTCCATTCGAAGATCAAAGGAAATTGAGATGCCAATTGTCATTGGAGAGTGAGAGGGTCGGGGTGAAGGAGGGAAGGACAATGGGGGAGAGGGAGGGGAAAGGGACAGGGGTAGGGGATGTGGAGGGTTTTTTTTTAAATTTTTTAATATTAGTTTTAATCATTATTAATATTAAATTATAAAATCAAAGAAATAATTTCAACGTTTCTATTTTTTTATTTTGTCATATGTCGATTGGTGATTGGGCCACATCATCATTGACCAAGATTGACTGACGACTAACTAAGGAGAACTAACGAGGTGCCAATGTGAGAAAAAAAGTTAGTTTAGATATTTAAATTGATCAAAAAAAGTTTAAGTACCTTTTTAAGAAAATGAGTATATTTTAGGGTGCAATTTTTATATTAAGCCGTTCTCACAAGGGAAAATGAAATTTGGATATTTCTAGCAATTTAACGTTAAGAATGATATATAGTGTTACTTTTTAGGCTAAGAAACCAACAATGCAACGTATTCAGCCTCTAAATCCAATATCCATTATTACATTCACAGTACGAATTAAAAAAATTGTCCTTTTCTAAAATACAAACTTACCCATAATACATTGACTGCCTTGTGCGAGAAAAGATTTAAAAGTTATTTAAAAAAAATAAAAATAGAAATATCTTTACATTTAAATATTTTATACATTTAAAAAAAATAATTTGAATCATTATTTAAAATAAATAGCTCTATAAAAATCATGAGTTAAGTGAGATGACAAAAATCTCTTTTACCTTAACCAATAGTTTAGTATTTGATCATTGTCTTGTGTATGGAGTAATTTTAGAACTCGTGGTCAGCGTTTATCCCTTGAATGGATTGACAGAATGCATATGATTAATCACTAAACTCACTCCAATAAATACCTGAAAAAAATAGATCTATAAAAAACACTATATTTTATAAATAAATTTTAATAATTTTTAATACAAAGATATTTTATCTTTTATAGTATTATAACAGTCAAATTTGAACGTAAAACATTTTACTCTTTATAACTTTGTTTTTAAGGCTACTCGTTATAATTTTAACTTAACCATTATAACGGAAGTCTTATAGTTTAAAATAAATCTTTATCAATATATTTTTACATGTTATTTTCACCTTATATATGTCTCTTTAACTAGTTCATAGTGTGATACTATCTAATATCACATTAAAAAAAGCTAACTCAAGAATAGTTTGCATATATGGTAACATTTTTGGAAGTAGCAATAATTTTTACTTTTAGAAGAAAATCAGTACATTAAAATTTAAAAATCCAATTATTAAGATAGTGTTTGAAAAGTCACTTAGTAATTGAATTTGAGTATAATTGTTTATAATTACACAATGGTGGCATGTTTGCGTAACTAGTAACACTCTCGACCCAGCTTAAGAATTTCAGCTAAGTCTAAGGTGTTACATTCGACCACTGAAGTGATCTTGTAAAGCCACTTTTTTTTTTTTTTACTTGCATTGATATGTAAGGAAAACACACTTTTGTTTTTAGTAAAACATTCATTCATTAAGCTGACTTTTCTTAGAAATTTAATTATGATTGTGGCATTTTGAAAATGGTTAAGGTTTTCAAGAAAAGAATTATCAAAACTTTAAGTACTTTGTAAAGTAGCGGAAAACATTTAAAATAATAATTCTCTAAACCTAATAACATGCAATATCAAAGTAATAATTAAGTAACATGCTTAATATAAATAAGCTAAACAATCCTAAACTTAAGATATAAAAGCAAGAATAATTAATAATTACAACCCCAAAACAAAAAGATTACGGAAAAAATTTAATGAAAACTTTTAAAAATGAAGAAAAACAAGCTGCTAATTCGAGGTTCCTCCGATGTCATTCCAAGACCTAATTCTATGTGCTACTTGAAAGGTAAAGGAAGGGGGAGTGAGCTTATGACGACTCAATGTGAGTCTAATTTTTAAACCAGTATATATAATCATTCAAACATTATAACATTTAATTTATAACATAATAACAAATTAAACATAATATAAGGAACATATAGTAAATCAATGCATGTACAGGTTATGTTCATGATGCAATGCAATTTTAATTTTAAATTCCCACGCATCTATTCTATTCGCCCTCGAGCATTACACCAAAACACATGTCAATAACTAACTGTAACAACCCATTTTTCAATTGTGTCAGAAATAGTGGTTTTGAAATCACAATTTCGACGAGTGAGTCCGTAAATATTATTATTTATTATTTACGAGTCAAATATAGTAATATAGTAAATTTTGATTTGATAAATTTTGTTATTTGGACGACTAATTTAAATACAAGTGGGTTGCCCCTAAAGTCAAGTGATTTAAAAAAAAAGGTATGGGAACCTCATTTCTTTAAACCGAATAAAAATATTTACAGAGTTATTATATTGGTATGTGAAGGTTCGGTTCGAGAAATTTAATGTTTGGTTAGTTAATTAAAGAAAAAGATTAAAATATAAAAATGTAAAAAGTTAATTGCTATAGGTTAATAAGGGTTAATTGAGTGCAAAACATAATATAATGGTTTTATATAGCAATTTAGTCATAGATTTGTTAATGGCCGGTTAGTCATAAAGCTTTATTATTAAATATATGTTGTAATTTAATAAAACAAAACATGATAATGAAAATAATAAAATAAAAGTTAAAAGAATAGTCATCATCTTTATTTTGTTCTTTCACCGAAATAGTAACCTTAAAAACACCATGGATGGAGTTGAAGTTTCGGTCACTATTCTTCCTTGCATGTAATTCTGTTTTTAACCCGTTTCTTATAAATTTTATGTTTTTAAAATCGTTGTAACTTAATGCTAGTCCAATGATTATTTTGTAAAACTATCAAATTATTGAAAACTTGTCATTGATATTCTTGAAGCTTTTTTGTTGTTAATGGTTTAGTTGGAAGCTTGATAATGAGTTTGGACTAGTTTGTAAAGTGATTTTGTTTAGTTTTTAGGTTTAGGGGTTAAATTGAAAATAAGTTAAAGTTGACATGTTTTTCTAGTAAATTTCAGCATGTGAGGATTGTTTTTGGGTGATAACAAATTTGGCACATGGGTTGAAGGACTAATTGTGAAAATAATCTTATTTTGGTCTTAGGGACCAAATCAAATAAAGTGTAAAATTTTAGAGAAATTATGAAAAAAGTGTTAAGAGGAAGTCAAGTGCATTAAATTGAACACTACAATGAAGTTGAAGCTAATAATTTAAATAAATTATCGTATAGATCAAGAATCGGTAGAAAATCGTGGAAAAGAGAAAATTTCGGACTAATCCTTGATATTGCTACTTCTGCAATTTACCCTAGTAAGTTCATACGATATTATTTTGTGTATTTTAGTAATGTTATTATTAAAATTCTATAATTTTTTGACATTGGTTTTAAATTGAAATGTTACAATTGAAATGATGAGAAAATGGATTGAAATGTAAACTGTTATATTGTTATGTGTATTGAGCTTGGATGAACATATGACAGGATACAATTAGCATGCCAATAGGTTATATTGCGCGCTATACGGGATTGAACTGTGATGAGATGTTGATTCTTGACTTGTTATTTATCCATTGAATATACTAGAGTCCAACATTTGTTGCGGACTATCGTGTTATATTTATAGTGATTCTGGTGTGTTACTGGAGGCAGATGTAAAGCCTACGGGCTTTGCACTTAGTGCCTAGGCATGTTCTTGGTTGGTTTGGCTCGTTTGAGCTTTCTAGCGTGTCTTGGGTGGATAACCGCGTATCCGCATCTGTTATATCGTTCAACAAGCAATTTTTCAATGGTTAAATTATTTATTATTGAATTATACAAATGTTGGCATGATTTTTCGATGTTATATCGTGACTTGGTATGGAATAATCTTGAACGACTAAATAGATTTTGTAACTCGTATATTTGTAAAACTCACCTGTTGAAAGATTGTGGTTGACAGGAGTAATGTTTATTAACATTATTATACAATTTGCTAAGTTTGTTCGGTAAGTTTTAACGTTTCAACTTGTGAACTTACTAAGCTCTATTGAAGCTTACTCGTGTCGTTTTTCTTTGTTTCCTTGTAGATATCATTTTGTGGAATTGGAAGATTGGATCAACTTGAAGATCACACTATCCAACTATCTTTCAGTAGATTTTAAAAATGTTTTCTTTTGGGATATGTGGCATGTAATAGAAGTTTCTTATATATATTATAAGTATTTACTTAAGTGGTATGTTTATGCTACTGTGATGGGTATATGTTTATGGTTATTATTGTGGCTGTTTATAGCTTGAAGTGAAAATCTAAATGTGGTAATGAATTTGTCTTGTAATAGAAGTTATCTTATTTATGAATGTGTTTGAGGATATGTAAATGCTTATTATTGATTTAGCCATTTTACTTGATGCCTCATGAATGTGGTGAAAACATGGTAGAAATGATTGTGAGGGGTATGAATGAAATGATATGCTTGGCTTGTGTAATAGGTAGGAACTTGTAGTCTTTGAATGTGAATTGGTTGGTTTATGAAATGTGGCGCTTGATACATTTAAATTATATAGGTTTTATTAGCATCTTTTTACTCATAATTTATGCAAATTTTGAGCATGTGGGTAGCCAATTGAGTCATTTTAATTCATATTGAGACATTAGACATAATTTGGTTGAAGTTTGTAATTTTATACAATTTAGTATTAATTTTATATAATTTTTTAGTATCTTATAACTCGAGTCCGACGACCGGTCCGGGTATGGGGTGTTACATTAACCATCTCGGATTACTTAGTGAAGATGGCCGTTCACTTGTCCTATGTGATGATGACTTTTAATACAATAACTTACCATCCCAATTGTCCGATTTTGATGGCTTTTATTGCCGCCTACTTCATGCAGTACTGACTTTCGGTGTGGACTTAAATTGCCACTATCTCCTACAGAACTCCTTTGTCCTCCATACCCAATTTCATGTAATTATGCGCATATGCTTAGCATATTATGCTATTTATCATTAGTTGGTGCTATATTCAATATTTCATACTAACATTTAATGACATGTATTCATGCATTCATTCTTATCAATTTCACATATACAATTACTTTATGCGAACTAAAAACAGTTTAACATATACATTATATTTATGCGAATTAATATACCTAGTTCGGTTAACACATATAAAATAGGTTCACACGAAGGGTTCACACATACAGGGTTCTCACATATGGGTTCTCACATGTAGGGTTCACTGTAACACTCAGACTCGGCCTAGACGTTATGGCTGAATTCGGAGATGTCACAAAGAAGGGTTTTGAAAACTAAGTCGTTACGATAAATCGTTCCTGTTCTGTAACTCATATTCGTTTATATCTATTATTGAAAGCATTATTTAATTTATTTATTTTTCAAAACATAATTTATAGCGGAAGTCATAGAAAATGTTATATTTGAAAAATCCCGTTTGTATTTTTGGAAAAGTTTTGTTTTAGTAAAACCACGTTTTGATATCCGTCGCAAATAAAGTGTTAAAACAAAAATCCAAATCCAAAAATTAAACCAAACAGTTTAGAGAGTCCAATTATTACAAAACTCCCAGAATAAACCTTAAATTAAAATAAAAACCACAATCTTAAACAGTTTACTAACTTGTGGTCACCATGAGACTCCGTCACACTAATCTGCCTAAGTCTGTGGATTACCTGAATAGAATAGATAGACAGAAGTGAGTTTTCATAAACTCAGTGTGTAACCCAATAGAAATAGACATGATATTCATATAGAAATCACATACACAGTCAGATTTAGATTCAGATTTATGTCCTTTACAGATACAGATAACAGAATCAAATATGCAGAACAAATATATAGAATCCTACCCCCATCCTCTACACACCAACTCCGACCATCCCGTCGCACCATGTGGGGTTAAAAACACCCACCCATTCTTACACATTATATTGTGTCATTACGACACATGTCAGATAATATACAGTCAAGTTGCCAGAATATAGGCGAGGATCGCCATACAGAATACTTCCTCCACATATACAATTCCCACCCTAAACATAATTACAGATTACAGATACAGAAATATCATACTTAACATGCTCGCATACATATATTAGATATATATAGCGGAATAATCAGTCATGCATAACAGTGTCCTATTCAGAGCAAACTATCAGAATATCAGATCACATAATCTTGGGTTTTGTTAGCCCTTACCGACCCTACGGTAGGACCATTTTCGATCGGAACGACCCGTGCTACCTTAGGGAAAATTTCAAAATGATGGGCCCACACGCCTATATGGCCCAACGCCCAACTTGGCCTAGCCTGTGTGGCTCACACACCACACTCACACCACCACACGGTCGTGTCTTGCGCACGGCCAACCACACGGCCAAGCACACACTCGTTTGGCGTCGATAGAAAGGTTTTTCGGCTTTCATTGAAACTTGATTTTCTGTGTTCTGGGAACACACCTGGTTCGATTTTGACGCAAAAATACTCCCAAAATAAACAACGGTGATTTCGTACAACTAAAGCACCGATTGGAAACCCCTGGCCCTTTAATCTTCTCCAGAAATGCATAAAAAAACACTGAACTATCGAGACACGATGAATTGTGCAAAAGAGAATGTGATAGAATCGGAAAGAAAGAGAACAAAGAAAATTGGCAGAAAACCCAAAAGGAGAAGAAAAGAACGCCAGAATTTCCTTTCTGGAAGAGAGAGAAAATTTCTAAAAAAATAAAAATAAAAATACAACATATTTGAAACACATCCCCTATTTTTCTCCCACTATAACTCACAACCACCTCAGAATTTTAACTTTACCGAAACTCTATCAGTCAACAGAGCAAAAATTAACACATTTTCTCACGAAGGGATTCGAACATAGAACCTCCAATACTCTAACTCCTTACCACTCAAACCAGTAGGCTCATTCTAATGTGAGTTTACCAAAGACAAAATATAACCAAATCTACCAGGGATAAGGCTAGGATTAGAAAAATAACAAAATTTGCAAATATGAGACTTGAACCCAAGACCTCATATACACACCCAGAACACTTAACCACTGAAGCAAACACATATTTGTGTCAGACATTTACAAAAACAGAAATAAATTATTTAGGGTGTTACATTGACACTTATAGGGTTTGCACGTATAGGGTTATCACATATAGGGTTCGAATATTAAAACATACGGGGTTCGCATACTAAATCCATAAGGATTTGCATGTAGGCTCGCATTCATGGGTTCGCATGTAAGGGGGTTCACATATGGGGGTCCGCATGCAAGAGGGTTCACTTGCAAGGGGGTTCGCTACAAGAGGGTTCACATATGGGAGTTTGTATTCAAGGGGATTTGCACATACGGGTTCACTTGGGGTTCACATACATGGGGGTGTTCGTTACACACTACTTTCTTCTTAACACTTCAATGAATCAAACATAATGATTTAAGTTTAGATCCCACAACTGATTTTGAAAACACAAAAAACCTTAATCGAATGAGGAGATTGACGATCTACTTAATATGAGAGAGACGATTTTGAAAACTTTGAATTCTTTTGTTTGAAGATTGATTTGGTAATGGTGGAGAAAAAGAAGAACTTGAGAGTTTTTCTTGAAAAATTTGCTAGATAAAAATGCTAGGGTTTGAAAAGATTTCCTTTTTATAAGATTATTTTTCCCTAATTGAAATAGGTTTTAGAAATTTAAGTAGAATTAGGACTATTTTAAAATAAGGACTAGATTAGAAAAAATGGTTTTGGTGGGATATTTTAAAATTTTGACAATTTCATGGAGTAAAAATAGGAAAATAAAAAAACTAGCTTAATGCACATTAATAAGGGTTTTGAACTTAGGACCTAAAGGTAAACTAAGGCTTTATCACTAAATCAATAGACTCATTCTTATTGTTTTCTTAACACAAATAATTTTAAGGCCTTTTAATTCTTTTACCCTATATTTTAACTAAAAATAAAATTTCTAAGTTTTATCCCTATTTCTTCAAGTCATATTTTTAAGATGTGACATAACCGTTGTAATTGGTGGACCCCAAAGAATTGGGTGTAATTAAAGTATCTCAATTACACTTTTCAATTATTAGGGAAGAGTGAGAATTTGAGTAATTACATGGGTAATTACACCTAAATCTAATTTTAAAAATTATTTTATACAAGTTATAAAATTATATTATAAGTATGGACACATATGAGTGTTTGGGATGGTTGTAGCTAAAAATTTCTTATACTATAAATCGTAAAAAATATATTATAAAAATAATTTGTGTATTTTATAAAGTTATAATAAAAATATATTATTTTAAATACTAAAAAATTATAAAGTTATGACCAAATAATTATTATAAAAATAATGGCATAATATGCAAATTTGCCATTTTAATTTAAGTGAAAATTAAAATTACCATTATACTTCACTACGATTGATATTTGCCATTTTCCTTATTAACTAGAGAAAATATGTTGTTTTAAAAGATATTTCTCATATTAATAGCATCACCTTAGTATAGCATAAAAACGAGGTTGGATAATACTAGCATGTTGCATATTTCATAACTTCAACATAGGTGGAATTGAATTATCCATACTTGAAGAGTAGATGAAGAAGGAAAACTCGATAATCTTAACAATGCAAATTCAAATGTTAAATATAAAAAAGGGAATAACCTAATATGCACTACAACAATTAGATAAAGTTGCATATGATGTATCATCAACTACTTTTTAGACTAACATAATACATATGATGATTTGATTTTAATTTTTGTAACTTGTTTAGAAAATATTTTTATTATACTAATTATTTTTATAGTAATTAATATTTTTAAAAACATTAATTATGTAACTATATAATTACAATTTATACTACCAAACATGACATAGGGAATTACAATGTAATTACACTCGTCAACCAATCACATCTAGTAATTTATAATTCTTTATAATTTCAAGAGAGTGTAATTACTACCTTAGTAATTACACTTTTATTCAATTATTCTATGCTATCCAAACAGACCCTAAAATCCAAAATGTAATAAATTTAGTGGGATGGAGGAGTACAAAATTTGTAAACTAACCATGGAACCCTTATATGTTAAAAAAAGTGCAAATTGACCCTTCTGTTAAAAATTCCATTCATATGTGCTATTAAGTGATGATTTGGCTTTTTCAACTTATTTTATACAAGTGACTTGGAAATAAATGATGAGTAGGATTAGTTAAACGTACCATGGAGGCTTTTGTATTAGGAGTTAGGTTGCATTTTAACCCCCTCTACTCAAAAAATAGGAAAATTAATAATTGTACGTTAAATCAAAGAGCAATCTGGTCTTTTTATTAAAAATTCCATCTATTTGTATTGTTAAATGCTGATACGAGTAACAGAGGAACCATACACTAGCGCATGGTGTGCCACGTGTACCTCATATTAACGTGATAATATTTTAAAAATTAAAAATTCTAAAAAATAAAACAATATATAATTACTAATGATGAACTTGGACAAATGATTGTCCTAGTTCATTTCAACTTAGGCATGTTTTTAAAAAATTATAAAAGCATAGAGAGTTATATAGAAATATTAAGAATTATAAAATGTTTTAAAAATACTACAAATTAATAAAGATTATTACAAGCAACTTTGAAAATGATCCTAGACAAATGGTTGTCTAACCACAAATGAACTTGGAGAATCATTTGTCTAGGTTCATTCTAGAGTAATTTCTTAAATAATTATTATATGTGTATATATATATATATTTTAATTTTAAAACTTTTAATCATTATTTGTAATTTCTTATAACTCTTAATAATTATTAAATAATTATATAAAATTATTTAAAATTATTAAGAGTTATAAGAAATTACAAATAATGATTAAAAGTTTTAAAAATTAAAAAAATATATATATACACATATAACATGTTTGAAGAATTTAAATTTACCTATATACACATACGAATCTTATTAATTAAGTTAATATTTTTAGTTATTTAAGTTAAGAAGTCCTATTTTATTAATTTCTTATAATTATTTAAGAAATAACTTTAAAATGAATTTAGACAAATGGTTGTATGGTTCATTTGAATTTGGACACCATTTGTCCAAGTTTATTTTAGACATTGTTTTAATAATTTTAAATGATTTCAAAAACTTTTGTAAATTCTTATAAATTTTAAATTTTTTATAATTATTTAAAAGATTACGTCCAAGATAAACCATATGGACATTTTAAAAAATGATTAGAAATTAGTTATTTTTAGGTTTTTTAAATTTTAAATATTTGTTGATGTGACAAAATGTATCATATCAGAATGAGGTATACATAGTACATTAAGTATCGCTATTTAGTTGCTCTGTCAGTCACGTCATCATTTAAAAGTAGAAATTGATGGAACTTTTAACAAAATGACTAGTTGCTTTTTGATCTAACACATAATGATTAATTTGCCCATTTTTCAGTAGAGGGGCAAATAGATGCAATCCAACTCTTACTTTAGGGCCCTCAATGGTACTTTTATCTAATCTTAGTCATCCTTTAATTCCATGCCACTTACATATTTTTTTTTGAAAAATCCAAAATCATCTTTTAACAACACATAAGGGTGGAGTTTTTAACAGAATAGTCAATTTACACTTCTTTTTTCTAACGTATAGGAGTTAATTTGCCCATTTTTAGTAGAGGGGACAAAATGTTATCCACCTCTTAGTACAAAGGCCCCCATGGTACTTTCATAGTGCAAAATTTAAAAGACAAAAAAAATATTTGTTATGTTATTTGATATAAAACGTATTTAATCATACTAGGTCTCATGTCACGTACGTTACGTATTTATTTTTAAAATAATATATTTTCATAAATTTTAAAGTATATATTTCTTAATTAAATAAGAACTGGTTTAATTTATAATAAAAGTCCATTAATTTTAAAAATAATTGAAAGAATAAAATACCATTTTAAAAGTAATGAGAATAAAAAGTGAGAAACAATAAATAGAAAAATATTAAATAATTAGATAAAATAACTTGCCATTCGAACATGAATAGAAAATTCACCTACAAAGAACTATTACTTAATATTTCATTGTCTTTTCATAACATAATGGTTAACAACAATTAACAAATATGTAAATATTATTAAAATCAAACAATAGTAAAACTATTAAAAATAAAATAATAACTAACCATCTCAAATAATAATAAAATCATACATTTTTCGGTGATTAAAACAAAACTATTAAATAACACTAAAATATAATTTTTCCAGTAATTTTTTAGATGTTATTTTGAATGAAAATGTCTTACCAATACATATATTTATAATGTTAAATATTAGTTTTAATTGGTATATAACTGTAAAACCAATTAAGTGAGAATTAATCTAAAATAATAAGTTTACTTTAATATGGATCCAAAGTCTAATTAAGTGATAATAACTATTACATTGATTATTTCAAAAAAAATCAATTACATTATCAATAAATAAATAAATTTACACATTATATATTAGATTACCAATATATTGATATTACCTTTTATATATTTAATGTTAATCTTACATATTTATTTTTTATTAATTATAAAAATAATTTTAACATTATTAATTATTATCATATTTATATATAAATATATATAATTAATTAAAAACTTGGATTTTTCTATTTTAAATTTATCCAATTATATTCAACGATTTTATAGATTTTAATTTCATTAATTAATAATATATTATGTTACTTTTTAAAGTGGATGTTTTAAAAGATACTGACGAACTTAATTAATTTCACATTAATATACTATCATATTAATTAATATTATTTTTATCATTATCAATATAATAATATTAATAAATTATTATTCTAATGTCAATTTAGTAATATAATCCCAATAAGTGATTTTTTTTACAAATGCATACTTTTATATATATTATAAATATTCTAAAAGAAACGTATTTAATCATAATTACAAGTATGCTTTTCTTTTTGGTGAAAGAAAAAACATTACAAAGAACTATTTAGATATATATACCCAAGTCTCTTTGGAGGCGTTTCAAAAAATTGAAGGTCACTGTTATAACCAACTGTCATTTTCGCTAGCCTATCAGCATCTTTTTTGAGTTCTCTGGAAACATGATGAATCGACCAATGCACCATTTTAGCCAATAACAATCGGATTCTTCTGACCAAAGCGGATGTAACACCCTTGAGCTTATGATAACTCAATGTGAGTCTAACTTTTGAACCATTTTATGTATAATTGTTCAAACAGTAAAACATTCAATTTATAGCAACATAATAATTAAACATAATGTAAGGAACATTCAGTAAATCAATGCATGCACAGATTATGTTCACGATGCACTACAATTATGAATTTTAAATTCCCACCCGTCCATCCTATCCGCCTTTGAGTATCGCTCGACACACAAAAACACATGTCAATAAATGATCATCCCGGGTTTCCCGATGATGATGGTATTAGAGTATGCCTAAAGACCAATCATATGATGATTGTAATCACATACTCATTTTACCTTGTTTATTAATATAAGATATTGCCATTATTATTTCAGTTTCTTTTTCTGTGTATATAAATAAACTGAATTGTAATAAAGTCCTAAGAAAATATGATTATTCTTAAAAGGTCCTTAGTAAAGTATTATTGTGGGCTTGGACAACAATAATGCTTTCAGACTAATGTGTAGTTGATTAATGACAAAGAGTTGTCACTGACATAAGGATGCCAAAATCAATACTTGAGTATGTGTTAGAGATCAACATATTGGACTGACCTGATATGAGTATGTTTCGTGGATTATTATGTAATAGTCACAATATTACTCATAGTGATAACTAGGTATATGATCCTCAGACTTGAGGTCATCATTGTTCCAACATCGTGAGTCATATATTTTGATATAGTCAAAATGTCTACCATAATAGGTTGTACTATAAAGATTGATGTTGGATATACCACAATCCATGTAGTGGAATATGGTTGATCAAGATAGGATTTATCCCTCCTACATAATGGGAGTAATATCTTAGGCCTCTTAATGGAGTGAGATTAGAAATGCATGGTCATGCTCGAATAAGTTGATATGAGATATCACACTTATTTGTTTATTATAGTTTGCTCAAAAACTCACGAAATATGAGATTGCACTATACAAGTGTGACTATTCCATGACTTGTGTCCAATCTAGATATTAAGGATAAAAAGATATAATACATGAAAAGATTATCACTGAATGTTTATGTCGAATCACGACTTCTTCTAACTTGGGTGGCAATGATGCATTGCTAGATGTCACTCATTACTTGCAATATTAGAAATGTTTTAGTATGACTACCAACATTACAAGAGCCTACAGGGTCATACCCTATAGTTTAAACAAACAGAATCCAAATACATTTTGTATCGTATTTAGTTATCACATGAATTAAATTAATTGTTGAATTAATTTAATTTGATAGTTAGATATTAAACACATTATATGTACAAACTTATTGTACACAAATAGAGAATATAGATAAAATTAATATATGAATTTACTTCATATAAAATATTAATTGTATATATTTTATCGAATTTGTTAATATAAAAGTTATATTAATTAATTTCGATTAAAGTATAAATGACATGAAAATTAATATTCTTTTGGAAAGAATATAATTAATATATGAATTTGATTCATACAAAATATTAATTGTATATATTTTACCGAATTTATTAGTATAAACCGTTATATTAATTAATATAATTAATATATGAATTTGATTCATACTAACTATTAATTTTATTTATATAAATAGTTATATTAATTAATTTTGGTCAAAACATAAAAGACATGGAAATTAATATTATTTTGGAAAGAATATATTTCATTTTTTCTAACTTTCCATTTGCCTTCTCTATTAATAAGGAATAATCCTATATTCTTTTGGAAAAATATAATTCCTTTTTTTTCTAGCTTTTCATTTGCCTTCTCTATTAATAAGGGAATAATCCTGATTTTCCCTTTTAATATGTGATATCAAAGAGGATAAAATGATGATAATCTTTTAGTGTCTTAAGGTTACTAACTTAATAATTTAAAAGGTCTAGCAACCATTTTTAATTTTCTCTGAAAAGTTAAAGAGAAAGTGGTTGTTCGTTTTTGACGGGGTGGACTATATAGAGCCCGAGACATTTTTGTTGTGGCTTGGAATCGACATTGAATCGGTAGCATCCTTTCAACGTTTTTAGTAAAGAAGGTACATTTTCAACCTTTTTTCAACCCGATTCATTCCTCGTATATGGATCCGTGGTTAATTATCGTTAGAATAATTTTTCTACTACGCCACAAGGCATACTGACGATCCAATAGTGGTATCAGAGCCATTTGTATTATAGAGATTTGCGATTAAATTTATTGGTTGATTTGATTCTATGAGATACATGTTGTATACTATGTTTTATATGCACGATGTTTGGAAATACATAGTTATAGCTCGATAGTACATTTAATTTATTATTTGCAAATGTTGTAATTTATAAATACGACTTGCGTGTCATGCCTTTCTATATTTCTCTTGTCATCTTACTCCTTCGTATGTGAAACGAGTTTCTATAATTGTAAATTGTATAAGTTGATACGGATTAGAGGAAAACAAGGTTGGGCCACCTAAAATGGAAAAGAAGCTTGAGAATCGGCATAAACCCTTAGGATTCCCTACGGTTCTCCCATTGGCTTAGGAGGAACCACCTTAGTTTTATAAGCTACAACCATTGTATTTATTTACTACTTTATATTTTTCTTATATATGATACAATTAATGATATGTTAGCATGCACGTTATAGGATATTGATAAGATCAATTAAATGATTAAATGGAAAAGTGTTGACCATAATGGTGAGATTAATTTAATTTAAAAACCCCTCAATAAAATATGAAGTTAAAGTTGCCTTCCAATATTTACGCTCGTTAAAGCATCGATCGATACAATGTGGGTTTTGCTAAAGTTAAAGTACATGTATCTATCTTGGTTAAACGCAAAGAATAAGCAAGTGATATTCGCCGATTATGATATTGGTTAATAACTTAACTAGGTTACTCTAATAGCATTAGATACCTAAAGGCAAGAGAATTAGATAAACCATGAGTTGATTGGAACAAGAGTTGTTCTCCAAATAGAGGAGTTACATGTGATGTAGTTAACAAGTTTTGCTTACCTAAACAACCATAATCTTGAGAGTAAAACCAAAGCTGACTTAAGAAGAGGTGAAATATGGAACCTTACCCACTAGAAAAATTTAAAGAAAGTTTTTCTGAAATTAAAATATGAGGGTTATTAATTTTTAATAAAATAGTGGGAGCATCATTTATTAAAGTCCTTTTAATGATTATAATAAACTTGGTAAATGTACTCATGAGCATATTTTATTATTGTAGATTAATTATGGCAAAAAACACAAGTTCTTTATCATTGCGATCGATCCTTGAGAAGGACAAGTTGAATGGCTTGAACTTCCTTGACTGGTTCTGTAACTTGATGGTTGTCCTCAAACAAGAACGAAAATTATATGTCATTGAAGAACCTATTCCTAATGAACCAACAATTAATGCCTCTAGAGCTGACAAGGATGCTTATAAGAAGCATCTTGATGATATGTTATGCATAGGATGTCTAATGCTTGCCACCATGACTTCTGAGCTTCAAAAGCAACATGATGATATGGTTGCCTATGATATAATTCAACACCTCAAGGAATTATATGAGGGGCAAGCATGTCAAGAAAGGTACAAGACCTCTAAAGCTTTGTTTCAATGCAAAATGGTGGAAGAACTCCTGTGGGAACTCACATTCTCAAAATGATAGGCTATATTAAAAGCCTTGAAAAACTAGGATTCACTATTGGTGATGAATTGGCCACTGATGTTATCCTGCAATCATTGCTGAATAATTTTAGCAAATTTGTCCTTAATTTCAACATGAATGAAATTTATAAGACTGTGCTACAATTGCTCAGCATGTTACGAACTACTGAAAGTAACATGAAAAAGGCTAGGCCTAAGCCCATTCTGATGGTCTGCAAGGACAAGGGCAAAGAAAGGGTAAGGCAAAGCCTAAGGACAATGACAAGGCCAAGCCCAACAAAGGAAAAGCTGTATTAAAACCTAGAAGGGGAATTTTTAAGGAAGGAAAATGTTTCCATTGTGGTAAGACTAGACACTAGAAGAGGAACTACCTTGCCTATCTTGAAGAGGTCAAGAAGACAAAGGAAAATGGAGCATCCACTTCAGGTATTTATGTTATTGATATTAATTTATCAACATCTACTTCTTAGGTATTAGATACCAGATGTAGTTATCATATTTGTGCCTCTGTACAGGGATTGCAAAGGAGTAGGAATCTGGCTAAATGAGATGTGAACCTGCGAGTTACGAATTTTTGGGTGTCAATATGATGTGCGAATTGTGCAAATGTACACGTTGAATCAAGTAATAAAGTGATGAGTGAGTATTGTTCCCATGAGGATTGGATGAGTGCTCTTTGTCTAAGTTATCACAATTGAACATAAAAGATAAATGTATCGAATGATGTTTAATGAAATTAAAATGGGATTAACATATTAGAAGTGAGAGTAATGAAGTATACTAGTAGAGATTACCATTGTAACAAATCAACAAGAGTACTAAGGACTTTAGCAAGGTTGGAATATTGGTCGTGAAGGCTGGGATTACTGATGGATCTGTTCTAACTCATGAACAATGCTTTGGCAAAACTATGGTGGGCTTACTATTTGATTGGGTACTAATGTGGTTTACCTCTATTGAAAGTAAGACCAAGGGTTACTCACCCCTAAGACACTATATGTCTATAGGCTCAGGATTAGTAACTACTACTAAAGCTCAACCCTCTGAATCGTATAAGATAAGGTTCTATGTCTAGAGTTTACACGAGTATTTCATTCAACACTCTCTTATATTAACCAACTTCGGTCCAGTTAACCTAATCTTGTCGGTGTCAAGCTACATTAAGAGTTATTAAGAATTCATTAACACTCTTTTAAGAATTTTAATAAAAACAACCATTGGGTAAAGCAATAATATGAACCATATTAATCCATAAATATTAATCGAAGTTAAAACATCATCCAAAACAACTCCCAACCATATTAAGTTAGCTCATAGCTGGGCTACACAAATTCAAGTTGTTTTCATATTATCAATATTCCAAAATATCAATTTAGAATAGAAGAAATTACTGAAACCGAAGCTAATTTTACTTAAGTACAAACAATTAATTAAGTCTAAAAGTATGAATTATAACTCTTTTTAAGAGTTATCAGGAATGGAGAAAGAGTTGTTGCATTTGCTGTAGGAACACATATTTTATCATTGCATAGTGGACTTGAGTTAATTTTGGAGGATTGTTATTTTGTGCCCAGTTTGACTAGAAACATTATTTTAATTTCTTGTTTAGACAAAATTGGTTTTGAGATAATTATTAAGAATAATTGTCGTTCATTTTATCTCAATAATGTTTTCTATGGTTCGACACAATTAGTAAATGACCTCTACATTTTAGATCAAGATAGACCTATTTATGAAATAAATACTAGAAGATAAAAAATAAATGACTCTAATCAAACTTATCTTTGGCATTGTCGTTTGGGCCATAAAAGTGAGAAACGCATATCAAAGTTCCAGAAATATGAGATTTTGGATTCTTTTGTTTTTAAACAATTGAATATATATGAGTCTTGCTTGTTGGGTAAAATGACTAAAACTCATTCTAATAGTAAAAGTGAATGAGCTAGTGATTTATTGGGCTTAATATATAGTGATGTATGTTGTAACACCCCTAACCCGTCTTCATCGTTGGATTAAAGTTACGGAGCATTACCGTACAACCAAAAAAATTGACATCTTAACAGTTAAATAAGTTAAACATATTATAATCCATTAAATCTCATGCATTTTGTCCCCCAAGAGAGCCCTTGAGGCCCTAAAAATAGCTTTGAAACAATTCGGGACTAATTTGAAAAAAATAGAAGTTTTAAGAAAAAGTTGAAAAATTTAGAAAACGGTGGTTACACGGTCGTGTGACATCACCCCAGGCCGTGTAACATTCGAACAAGGGACACACGGCCGTGTCCTAGCCCGTGTCCTCACCCGTGTAACATGCCCGTGTGCTAGGTCGTGTGCTAGGCCATGTAACTCACTGACTTGAAACATTAAGAAACTCTCAAATGACACACGACTGTGTCGCCAGGCTGTGTGTGTCACAAATTTTTTCATAATATCATGATTCAATCCATTTGCATACTTACCATTTAGTTCCCTTTTCTTACCCGTTGGACCATCTAGAATTACACTGGATACTCAGGAAAGCTAACACATAGTGTTCATTTATGTATAACCGTAACCTTTCCTTTACATCAATGCTCACACGAGCTGTGAAATGGGTTTGCTCACACGAGTTGTGGGTCGAAATGTAAGCTACACGATGTTTCTTACCCGAGCTGTGAAGAATCTGCAACAAATCCAGGACCTCAGCCATCGGTAGGACATTCAAGACAAGCACCCAAAACATGAAATGCCTAATGGCATGTCATTTGTATCCTAAGAATTCTAAAGATTCAACCAGGACTCGATATCTGTCAATTCATCATAGCATGAATACATTCATATATTGATTCATTTACGTTAAAAAAACTTAGTAAACATTCAATTTAGATAACATTAAAATGATTACAATTCATACGAACTTACCTCGATAACTAAAGTCATAGAAGTAAAGTCGAGCTAATCCGAAGCTTTGGCTTATCCTTGATTTAAGTTCGAATGTGGTTTATCTTGATATGCACCAAAAAGATCTTGTCCGAATCTAACCTTTTTCTCTAATGGTGATTTTCGGTGGGAGAGTCCAAATGAAAAAGATGAAGCAAGTTTCGTTTTATTTGATTTAGGTTTTAATTATTCAATTACCATTTTAACCTTTAAAATCTATCAAAATTTCAATAAAACCTTAACCATGGACATCCGTTATATCTTTAAATGGTATATTTAGCATTAAAGTTCTTTATTTTATGATTTCATAGCCATTGGGCCTCTTTAACTAATAGAACTCAACTTTTACACTTTTTATGATTTAGTTTTTTTCACATAATTAACCATTTAAACATCAAAATTTCTTAACGAAATTTCAATATGAACTTAATATAATCCCGTAGAAATTAAATAAATATTAAAATAATAATTTACTCATCAAAATTGTGGTCCTGAAATCACTATTTTTGACACCACTAAAAACGGGATGTTATAATTCTCCCCCCACAAAGGAATTTTCGTCCCCGAAAATCTTACCAAAAAATAGATTCGGCTGTTGCACTTTCATAGATTCTTCCGGTTCCCAACTAGCTTCTTCAAATCCGTGGCATTTCCAGAGAACTTTAACTAGAGCTATTCATTTATTTCTTAACTCTTTAACTTCTCGAGCTAAAATTTTGATCGGTTCTTCACTATATGACATATCTGGCTGAATCTCAACATCTACAAGTGAAATCACATGAGAAGGTTCTGATCAATATCGCTGTAACATCGATACATGAAACACATCATGGATTTTTCTCTAACTTTGATAGTAAAGCCAAACGATAAGCCGCTGATCCAAATTTTTCGATGATCTCATACGCCCGATAAATCGTGGACTAAGCTTCTTTTTTCGACCAAAATGGATAACTTTTCTCCAATGTGATACTTTTAAAAATACTCTATCGCCAACTTGAAATTCAATATCTTTTCTTTTCAAATCTGCATAAGATTTCTTACGATCAGAAGTAGCTTTCAAACTGTCACGTATTACTTTGACCTTTTCTTCGATTTCTCGAATCAAGTCAACACCAAATATCTTTTTCTCGCTCAAGTAAGTCAAATATAACGGAGTTCAACACTTTCGACCATATAAAGCTTCGTATGGTGCCATTTAATTGCTCGTCTGATAACTGTTATTGTAAGCAAATTCAACCAACGGTAGAAATTTCTCCCAGCTACCTTTGAACTCTAAAATACAACATCGGAGCATATCCTCGAGTACTTGAATCACTCACTCAGACTGACCATCGGTCTGTGGATGAAATGCTGTACTGAAATGCAGTCAAGTACCTAGAGCTTAGTGTGATTTACTCCAGAATCAAGAAGTAAATTATGGATCCCTATCAGAGATAATAGACATTGGTACACCGTGCAGTCTAACAATCTTAGAAACTTACAATTCTACCAATTTCTCAAGTGAGTAATCCGTACATACTGGAATGAATGCACGGATTTAGTCAGCCACTCCATAATGACCCAAACAATATCTTTCTTTCATGGAGATAGAGACAATCTTGATAAAAAAATCCATCATAAATCATTCTCATTTCCACTCTGGAATCATCATAGGCTGTAATAAACTAGATGGTACCAGATGCTTAGATTTAATTTGTTGACAGATTAAACATTTCGATACAAACTCTAAAATCTCTCGTTTCTTACCTGGCCACTAGTATATCTGTTTCAAATCACCGTACATTTTATTGCTACTAGGGTGTACCGATAAGCTACTTCTATGAGCTTCCTGTAAAATCTTTTGAATGACATTTGAATTTCTCAGAACACAAATTCTGTTGCAAAAATACTAACTACCATCTGAAATAATTTGGAATTTTGAATCAGGTGCTGACTCAATTTGTTTCTGTTTGGCATTCAACTCGGAGTCATCTTTCTGAGCTTTGCAAATATGTTGCAGAAATGTCAGTCTAGCTTTTAATTCAGCTACAATAGAACCACCATCAATCAATGCTAATAGTGTGTTCAAAGCTCGCAAAGCAAACAAGGATTTTCTAGTTAAAGCATCAGCAACAACTTTAGTTTTTCTCGGATGATAGTCGATGATCAAATCGTAATCTTTTAGCAATTAAATCTATCTATGTTATCTCAAGTTCAGACCTTTCTATGACATCAAATACCTCAGGCTTTTGTAATCTGTGAAGATATGAAATTTTTCTCCGTACAAGTGGTGTCTCCAGATCTTGAAAGCAAAAACAATAGCTGCAAGCTCTACATCATGAGTCGAGTAATTTTTCTCGTGCGGTTTCAATTATCGAGACGTGTAAGCTACCACTTTGCCTTCTTGCATCAAAACACAACCCAAACCATTCAAGAAAGCATCGCTATAAATCAAAAATTCTTTACCAGACTTTAGCTGAAGCAACACAAGGGCTTCGGTTAACAACGCTTTCAACTGCTAGGTTTCTTGACACTTTTCCAACCATTCGAACTTGACATCTTTCTGAAGTAGTTTCGTCAATGGCATAGCAAGTATCGAAAATCTTTTAAAAAATCTCCAATAACACCAAGCTAAACCTAGAAAACTTTTTATTTTTGAAACATTTCTCAGAGGCTTCCAGTCCACTATAGCCTATATTTTACTCGAGTAAACCCTAATACCATTAGTCGATACAACGTGTCCCAAAAATCTAGCTTCTTAGAGTCAGAACTCACATTTGCTAAATTTAGAAAACAACTGTTTATTGCGCAAAGTTTGCAAAACTATTCTGAAATGCTGGGCATGTTCAATTTCATCTCAGGAATAGATCAGAATGTCATAAATGAACACAACAACAAATCTATCTAGATACGGCTTAAATATTATGTTCATCAAATCCATAAATACAACAGGTGCATTATTCAAACCAAAAGACATAACAAGAAATTCATAGTGTCCGTACCTAGTTTTGAAAGCAGTTTTTGGCACATCCGAATATTTAACCTGTAACTGATAATATCCAGAACGGAGATCGATCTTTGAAAATACTGTTGCACATTTCAGCTGATCAAACAAATCATTAATACGTGGTAAGGGATATTTGTTTTTGGTCATGACTTTATTAAGCTGTCGATAGTCGATACATAACTACATTAACTCGTCCTTTTTCTTAACAAATAATACAGGAGCACTCCATGAAGAAAAACTAGGCCAAACAAAGCCTCTGTCTGTCAACTCTTGCAACTGTGCTTTCAACTCTTTTAGCTCTATAGGTGCCATTCTATACGGAGCTATCGATATCGGAGAAGTTCACGATATTAACTCAATAGCAAATTCAACCTCTCTGACCGGTGGTAATCTTGGTAAGTCTTTTGGGAACACATCTGAAAATTCACATATAGTCAGAACTAACTCTAACTTTAACTCTAAAACCCTAGAATTAAATATATAAGCTAGATATACCTCATAGCCCTTTCTGACATATTTTTGTGCCACCATAGCTGAAATCACATTAGATACACCATAAATTCTATTTGATTCAACTCGGATTATTTCACCATTTTGACATTTGAACACAATTTGCTTTTGTCTACAATTCACAACAGCATCATGCAAAGTTAACCAATCCATACCCAGAATCACATCAAATTCATCAAATGGCATCAACATCAAATTAGTCGGAAAGCTGCAATCCCAAATCATCAAAGGATAGTTTTTACACACTTTATCAACTAACACATACTGACCTAAAAGATTCATTACTTTGACCACAAATTCAGTTGGCTCAAAAGGTATTTTATTATCTGACACTAAATTTGTGCATACATATGAGTGCGTTGACCCTGGGTCAATCAAAGAATTAACATTAGCATCAAATATAGAAAATGTACCAGCGATTGCATCAGGTGCTGAAGCTTCCTCTCGAGCTTGAATCCATAAGCCCTAGTTGGTGCCCATGCCTCAGATCTAACAGTAGAATCTTTCATTCCACTTAGACTGTTACCTGCATTTCCACTATTTTGGGGTGGTCTCCCTCTCGCAGTCGTGTTACTTGAACGAGTGTTCTAAGCTTTCTCTTTATCTGATCTTTTAGGGCAGTTTCTAACCACATTTGAAGCACGACCCGTCTCTCAATCTGCACTCCTCGAAATGATGTCTATTGTATTGTTGACATTCAGGTTTATTATTTTGGACGCTATCCAGACTCGCTACAAATGTAGCCTAAGGTCTCGAACTCGAATGCTACTTCCCTTTATCTCTCCCCGAGAATCCTACTGAAGCTAATGTACGACTATGAAATTTTTATGATTTATTTGATGGAGAAGAAAATGACTTTCCCATAGGTCGTTTACTTGTATCACGAGCCTTAGAATCTGTCTTACTTTTTGCTTTACTGAGTTCTTCAACTTTATGTGCTCGATCCACTGGAATCACGAATTCTTTCAACTATAGAATCCCAAATAACAACATGATATCTTCGTTTAAACCGTCTTCAAACTGGGTACACATAACAGCTTCTGATGGTATGCATTCTCGAGCATATTTGCTGAGCCAAGTCACAGATCTTTCGGTACCACCGCTATCAAGGTATTCCACCACTCATACGCTGAGTCTTTCAACAAGGATACTGCACACCTTAAACATTCAGCAGGTGTACAAGACAATTCATCAAATACTCTCACAATGTTTTCCAACCAAAACTTAGCTTTTTCAGGATATTCTTCAACTGTACCGCAAAACTCTTTAGCCCTATATTTATGAATTTTATCAACTGGAGACTTCCTTGCACGTACTTGTTCCAAACCCTGAGGGTTAATAGGGATAGGTTGAGGTACGGGAGGGGGGAGGTTGTTAAGCCATCGGGTTCATTCTCACGAACTCAGAGAACCACTTAGACATCATTTAAAAAAATGATTCTCTCACCTCACTTCCCTGACCCTCAGCTACGGGCCCACTACCACTACTAGTTGCTCTGTGTACGAAGGCTTGCACGTTACTCTCAATCTCATCGGAATTAGCTTGATTGGATGTCATTTTATTTATATGAAAACATAGTTCAATTTGAGTCAAGAGGTATCACACTATCACAATTTATATAATGGCATGTATTTCTAGACTCCATACATGCTATGTTTAGTCCGAGAACTTACTAAACTGTAGCTCTAATACCAGTAAATGTAACACCTTTAACCCGTCTCTGTTAGTGAATTAGGGTTATAGAGCATTACCGTACAATAAAAAACATTGACATCGTAATAGTTAAATAAATTAAACATATTATAATCCATTCAATCTCATGCATTTTTTCCCTAAATTGAGCCCTTGAGGCCCTAAAAATATCTTTGAAACAATTCGGGACTAATTTGAAAAAAAAATAGAAGTTTTGAGAAAAAGTTGCAAAATTTGGAAAATACAGGTCACACGGCCGTGTGACATCACCCCAGGCCGTGTAACATTCAAACAAGGGACACACGATCATGTCCCAGCTCGTGTCCTCACCTGTGTAACTCACTGAGTTGCCCCACACACCCGTGTGCCAGGCTGTGTGCTAGGCCGTGTAACTCACTGACTTGAAACACTAAGAAACTCTCAAATGACACATGACCCTGTGACAGCCCGTGTCCCAGGCCATGTTTACCCAAAATTTACCTAAAAACAAGTCATTTCAATTCCAATTCAAGCATAACTAACCCTTCCATTTGAGCACACAATCAAGGGGTTCAAACATCCTAATTTACCTAAAAAATATGCCATTCAAAGGCACCATAAATATACGAAAACATTACATACCAAAACATGTCAACATTGCCTTATTTCATGTATAAAGATCTATTTCATATATGTGCCAAATCATGTCACAAATGACCATTTTCAAGCCATCACAAACATACCAAAAGACCATGCATTTCAATTACCTAAAGGTGGTCAAGATGACCTAACTTAACAAGCATTACAAGTCCATCAACTAAACATAAACTTCAAAGACATAAGCATACTAAATCTACCATTTACACTTTCATGAACTACCATTACAAAGATCCTATACATGCCATTAATAACCTTGGCCAAAATGCTCAAAAACTACCAAAATGATTGTTGGATAGTGTGATAGGTCTCTGAAAGGCTTTCAACCGGTCGAGCTTTCGATAAACTATAGAACAAAGGAAAAAAATTACGTAAGCAACAAGTGCTTAGTAAGCTTGTATAAACTTAAACTTAACTTACCATTTCATTTTTACATTTCATAGATTAGGCATAAAACATTACCAATACCATAAGATTAGCTTAAGCCTATACAACATCATCAAATTCACAAGTTAGTAAATGTTCAATTTAGATAATATTAAAACAATTACAGTTCATACGAACTTACGTCGATAACTAAAGTCGTAGAAGTAAAGTGAGCTAATCCAAAGCTTTGGATTTTCCTCAATTTAAGTTCGAATGTAGTTTATCTTGATATGCACCAAAAAGAGATTGGCCAAACTGAACCTTCTTCTCTAATGGTAATTTTCAGTTGGAGAGACCAAATGAAGAAGATGAAATAAGTTTTATTTTATATGATTTAGGTTTTAATTATTCAATTACCATTTTAACTTTTAAAATCTTTCAAAACTTAAATAAAACATTTTCCATGCACATCCACTATCTCCTTAAATGTTATATTTAGCATTTAATCCCCTTAGTTTAAGATTTCATAGCCATTGGACCCTTTAACTAATAGAACTCAACTTTTACACTTTTTATGATTAGTCCTTTTCACTAATTAACCATTTAAACATCAAATTTTCTTAATGAGATTTCACTACGAACGTAATATAATACCATAGAAATTAAATAAATATTAAAATAATAATCTACGAACGTAATATAATACCATAGAAATTAAATAAATATTAAAATAATAATTTACTCATCAGAATTGTGGTCTCAAAAATACTATTTTCGACACCACTGAAAATGGGCTGTTACATATGTGAACTAATGAACACACAATCTAGAGGAGGTTCTCAATACTCCATTACTTTCACTAATGAATTTAGTAGATATGGGTATATTTATCTTATGCACCATAAATCTAAAGCCCTTGAAAAGTTTAAGGAATTTAAAAATGAAGTACAAAACCAACTAGATAAAAGTATTAAGGCACTTCGATCAAATCGATGAGGGTAATACTTAAGCTTAGAGTTTGATGAGTATTTGAAGGAATGTGGGATTGTCTCACAACTTACACCTCTTGGTACTCCTCAATAGAATGGAGTTTTGAAATGAGAAATTGAAAACTGTTAGACATGGTTCGATCAATGATGAGTCAGGTTGATCTTCTTACTTCCTTTTGAGGACATGCACTTGAAACCGTTACTTTTACACTAAATTGTGTTTGATCTAAATCGGTTGAAAAAACACAATATGAGATGTGGATTGGGAAGTATCCTAGTATGTATTTCATGAAGATTTGGGGTTGTGAAGCTTATGTTAAACTTTAGACATCTACTAAGCTCGAACCCAAATCTCAAAAGTGTATCTTTGTGGGATATCCTAAGTAAATTAAAAGATGTTATTTCTTCAATCCCACAGAGAAAAAAATGTTTATTACTCAGACATGAGTCTTCCTTGAAAGAGATTTTGTCTTTAAAAAGGGAAGTGGTAGACGAATAGAACTTAAAGAAATTCGAGAACAATAACATATCACTAAACCAAAGATTGAGCAACAATAGGTTCCACAAGTTGTTGCGGAACAATAAACTCTTTTGGAAATACAACTATCGTGAAGATCTTTAAGAGAACACCATGTAAGAGATATGGATTTCTCATTATAACACTTGGTGGTATTCTACTCATGGATCATGTAACACCCCTAAACCGTATCCGTCGCTGAACTACGGTTACGAGGTGTTACCGGACAAAACACAACTCAAAACAGACATTCAATTGAATTCAAGTACATATACCGAACCATTTAAGCATAATAACGTTGCATACTTTGCCATTACAACTAAATCAAAATAACTAATGTATATTCGAACATATAATCATCTCATAATTAGCATGCATTAAAACATCCATTGATTCAATTTCATTTATTTAAACACACATACTACATTAACAATATAGTATTGAATCCAAATACAATTTGTACCATATTAAAATCACAAATGTTATCATAATAATATATTATATTCTTGAAAGAATCAAAGAATAGATATATTTTCCATGAACCTTTATGCTTAATAATTTACCTAAATAAAATTTTTCTTTTTTTTCTTTTTTTAACCTTAAAGGTAATCTATTATGGAACCTATCATTCAATATTATGAATAACATAAATTTAAACTTGCGTATCATCCATTTCTAAATTTGCATATTTATATATCATAACTAATTGAACTTAGCATTTTCAGTTATATTAATATAAATAAACATCATTCATTCTATGATATAGTTGTATCATGCTATAACATAGAAATCATGTCTATTATTATAGACCATCCTTTTTAAATAAAATCACATAATTTATATTTCTATATATAACTCGAACTATCAACAAACTATCAAGCGAGAAATCTGTGCGAATCGGAATAAAGTGTGCCGATTTTGTCAACTTATCAACAATAACCCAGATTGTGTCTTTCTTGTTCGGTGTCAACGGTAAACCAGATACAAAATTCATCGTGACTCTGTCTCATTTCCATTCGGGTATCATGATCTGCTGAAGCAATCCAGAAGGTACCTAATGCTTGGCTTTTACTTGCTGACATATTAAACATTTCGAAACAAAGTCAGAAATGTCTCATGTCATACCGTGCCACCAATAGTGCTGTTTCAGATCGTTATACATTTTCGTACTACCCGGATGAATAGAAAATCGACTATTATGAGCTTCATTCAAAATCATCTAAATTAACTCTGAATTTTTCGGAACATATAGTCGATTTCTAAATCTCAAACAATTCTCATCATCAACTAGAAACTCTAAATCAACTTTCAAATCACACTGGGCCCTTTTTGCAATTAAATCACTATCGGCTGTTTGAGCCTTACAAATCTGTTGAACAAATAACGGTTTCAACTCAGCTACTATCCCACCATCATCAGACATAGTTATATGCGCGTTCATTGCACACAAAGCAAATAGTGATTTTCGACTTAGAGCATCAGCCACAACATTAGCCTTTCCCGGATGATAGTCAATCACAAGCTCGTAATCTTTTAGCAACTCTAACCACTATCGCTGTTTCAAATTTAGATCCTTCTGAGTCATCAAATATTTCAGGCTCTTGTGATCAGAATAAACATGACATTTTTCATCGAATAAATAGTGGCGCTATATTTTCAAAGCAAAAACAATAGCGGCCAATTCGAGGTCATATGTCGGATAGTTCTTTTCATGTGCCTTTAATTGTCTCGAGGCATAAGCTACAACTTTGTCTTCCTGCATCAACACACAGCCCAAACCGTTCAAAGATGCATCACTAAAATTAACAAATTCTTTACCTGTCTCTGGCTGAACTAGTACTGGAGCTTCAGTTAAAAGGGCTTTCAACTGATCAAAGTTTTTCTGACACTTTTCTGACCACTCAAACTTAACATCTTTCTGTAGCAACTTTGTCATCGGGGTCGCAATCGTAGAAAAACCTTTCATGAACCGTCTATAATAACCAGCAAGTCCCAGAAAACTTCGAACTTTTGAAACATTTCTCGGAGGTTTCCAATCAAGTATAGCCGAAATCTTACTCGGATCAACCTGAATACCTGATGCTGATATAACATGGCCCAAGAAACTGACTTCGCGTAACCAAAACTCACATTTACTGAATTTTGCATACAACTGTTTATCTCACAAAGTCTATAACACGAGTCTCAAATGTTCAGCATGCTCTGCCTCATCACGGGAGTAGATCAGAATGTCATCTATGAACACTACCACAAACTGATCCAGATACTGTCTAAAGATCCGATTCATCAAATCCATGAAAACAGCAAGTGCATTAGTAAGTCCAAAAGGCATAACCAGAAACTCAGAATGTCCGTACCTCGTTCGGAAAGTAGTCTTTGGCACATCAGAGTATTTAACCCGCAACTGATAGTAGCCTGATCTCAGATCTATCTTCGAAAACACAATAGCCCCTTTCAACTGATCGAATAAATCATCAATCTGTGGTAACAGATACTTATTCTTTATTGTCACCTTATTGAGCTACCGATAATCAATGTACATTCTCATCGTTCCGTCTTTCTTTCTCACAAATAGAACTGGTGTACCCCAAGGAGAGAAACTCGATCGTGCTAAACCTTTATCAGTCAACTCTTGCAACTGTACTTTCAATTCTTTTAATTCGGTCGGTGCCATACGGTACGAAGCTATCAAAATTGGAGTTGTCCCCGGTACTAACTCAATACCAAACTCTACTTCTCGAATAGGTGGTAAACCTGGCAATTCTTCGAGAAACACATCTAAATAATCACACACAACTGGCACAGATTCAATCTTCTTTTCGGCCACCTTACTATCAAGAACATATGCAAGATAAGCTTCACAACATTTTCTCACATACTTCTGAGCCAACATCGAGGATATCACTGTCGGTAAACCATTCAGATCATTAGATTCAATCCGAATAATCTCATCATTCTGACACCGTAGAACAATAGTTTTCCATTTGCAGTTCACAATAGCATCATGCAAAGTTAACCAATCCATACCCAGAATTATATCAAACTCATCGAATGGTAACAACATCAAATCAACCAGAAAGCATGAATCTCGAATCATCAACGGACAATTCTTTCACACTTTGTCAACCAAAACACCGGCCCAGGGGGTTCGATACTTTAATTACAAATTCTGTAGGCTCAACAGGTAAAGTCTTACTGAATACTAAAGTCTCACACACATAAGAATGAGTCGAACCAGGATCAATCAATGTAACAACACTAGTATCATAAAGAGTGAAAATACCAGTAATGACGTCTGGGGATGAAGCCTCCTCACGTGCGCAAATAGCATAGGCTCTGGCCGGTGCACGGGCCTCGGATCTAATAGCTGTATCTTTAGTACCTCTCTGACTGGAACTCATATTACCCGTGTTTTTAAATGGTCTACCTCTAGCTGCAGTGTTACCCGATCTCATATTCTGTACCAGATTTTGATCCACTAACTCTGGGCACTCCCGAATAAAATGATCTTTCGATCCACATTTAAAACAAGCTCGATCATACAATCTGCAACTGCTGGAATGTCGTTTACCATAATGTTCGCACTCGGGTTGATTTGATCTGACATTACCCATACTCGCTATGGAGGTAGTTCTCGAGCTCACAGGTGGTCTATCCCGATCCCGTCGTGAATACCCCGCAACAGTCTTTGAATGGCTAGTATCATCTCGAAACTTCTTTGAGGTCGACTGAAATGACTTACTTAATGATCTTTTACGGGAATCTCTAGCTTCAAAGTCAGATTTTCTCTTCTCTTTCCCGAGCTCCGCGGCTTTACAAGCTTGTTCAACAAGTACCACGAATTCTTTTATCTCAAGTATGCCAACTAATAGTTTAATATCTTCATTCAGCCCATCTTCAAATCTTTTACACATAATAGCTTCAGTCAAAACACACTCTCGGGCATACCTACTAAGTCTCATAAATTTCCGCTCATATTCTGTCACTGTCATTCGACCCTGTTTCAATTCAAAAAATTCCTTGCGTTTCTAATCAATGAATCTCTGACTGATGTATTTTTTACGAAACTCAGTCTGAAAGAATTCCCAGGTCACTCGCTCTTTCGGAACCACCGATACTAGTGTATTCCACCAGTGATATGTAGTGTCCCGTAGCAAAGATATGACACATTTCAAGCACTCATTAGGGGTGCAAGATAACTCATCAAACACTCGAATAGTATTATCGAGCCAGAATTCAGCTCTCTCAGCATCATTATCATCAGTGGCTCTGAACTCTTCAGCCCCGTGTTTTCGAATTTTATCAACAGGAGGCTTAAGTATTCTCATCAGATCACTCACTTGAGGTATAACAGGAACGAAGATGGATTAATCGAGGGTGGAGGTTGTTGTGCAGCCGGATTAGTCCGGATATATTGAGTAAACCAGTCATTCATCATTTGGTAGAAGGCTTGTTTAGCCTCTCCCTCCTGGTTACTCGAGGTCGGTCTAGAATCTACCGGCTCTGTCCCTTGCACTGGAGCAGGCCCTGTACTCTCAACATCATCGGCTGTGGCTCGATTGGGATCTATTACTATACGAAAACACATTTTCAGATGTCAAAAGTCATCACACTATCTTAGTATAAATTATGGCATGTATAGCTAGACTCATACGCGCTACGTTAGTCCTAGAATCGACTAAACCGTAGCTCTGATACCAAACAAATGTAACACCCCTAACCTGTATCCGTCACCGAACTAGGGTTACGAGATGTTACTGGACAAAACACAACTCAGAACAGACATTCAATTGAATTCAAGTACATATACCGAACCATTTAAGCATAATAAAGTTGCATACTTTGCCATTACAACTAAATCAAAATAACTAATGTATATTCAAACATATAATCATCTCATAATTAGCATGCATTAAAACATCCATTGATTCAATTTCATTTATTTAAACACACATACGACATTAACAATATAGTATTGAATCCAAATAAAATTTGTACCATATTAAAATCACAAATGTTATCATAATAATATATTATATTACTAAAAGAATCAAAGAATAGATATATTTTCCATGAACCTTTATGCTTAATAATTTACCTAAATAATTTTTTCTTTTTTCTTTTTTTAACCTTAAAGGTAATCTATTATGGAACCTATCATTCAATATTATGAATAACATAAATTTAAACTTGCGTATCATCCATTTCTAAATTTGCATATTTATATATCATAACTAGTTGAACTTAGCATTTTCGGTTATATTAATATAAATAAACATCATTCATTCTATGATATAATTGGATCATGCTATAACACGAAATCATGTATATTATTATAGACCATCCTTTTATATAAAATCACATAATTTATATTTCTATATATGACTCAAACTTAAAATTATTCCACTACCCAAATAATAACCAAACAAATAATAACTACACATCATTACATCATATTTCAATTTATAAACCTAACATTTACTTACTTAGTTACCAAAAACAAAACATACCATATCACACACACACACACACACATATATATATATATATATAAATATACCACCAACCAATATCACTTAACTTCCATTGCTATTTTAACACAATTATCAAATATACCTACATCAAATACTTAAATGCTGAGAACTCATAAATAAGACACTACCATATGCATATATATATATATTTATCCCAAGTACTGTCTATTTAAATTTTTTATGATGAACAAAACATACTTAAACCATAATTCAACCAAAACTTAATATAGATAAAATACTTAAGCCATTTTCGCATGACTTTAATGCACACACTATCAAATTAAGCTAAACTCCAAAACTAGTCTATACATGCCATACGATCGAATTCAAAATTTAACAAAATGCCAAAAGATGTCGATAGTGTGATAGACTATGCTGACAATCCCCGAGCTCGTAACGCGACTCCAAAATCTATAAAACAGACACAAGCAAAATACACACACAAAGTAAGCTTCTTATTCCCTTGTAATTAAATGGCTAATTCATACTTGAAACTGTTATGCGTTTTCATGAACGGACTTTATTTCATATTACCCATTGAACCATTCAGAATTAAAAAGGATACGCTAATGGTCGGAAACTCGTACAATGCCAATGTCCCAGACGTGGTCTTACATGTAATCATATATCGATGCCACTGTCCCAGACAGGGTCTTACACAAATGAAATACGATGCCAATGTCCCAGACATGGTCTTTCATGTCCACATAAGTCGATGCCAACGTCCCAGACGTGGTCTTACACGAAAACACAGATCAGATATCCTATGTCATGACATTTGTATCCTAACTATTCCTACGGTTCATACGGGGCTTACGGACGTCAGATCTCGTTCGAATCAAACTCGAAAAAAAATAGCCACATCATAATACCATATTCGGCCATAGCCCAAATAATTCCCAAAAAAATTCAATTCGGTAAATATCAATTACAATTTCATAATTATATCAACATTTAAACGTTTACAGACTTACCTCGGATGTTGTCGACTGCTAAATCGACTACTCAACCACTTTTGTCTTTCCTCGATCCAAATCCGATTTCTTTAATTCTTGATCTAAACATATTCAAATTAAGCTTATTTAAACACCATTCTATTTAATTTAGCCTAAAAACACATGAATGGGCAAATTAAAATTTTTCACCTAACATTTCACATTTTTTACAATTTAATCCTTTTTGCTCAAAACACAAAATACACAAAATTTGACTACACTCTTTAAGGGCCGAATATTCCTAGTGTCCATACAACTCCATATTTTTCATTTATTTAGCATTTTAGTCCCTCAAAAATTTATTTTCATAATTTAACCCTAATTACTCAATTTCACCAAAAATTCAAAAATAAAAAATGTTAATCTAACAAATATATTTCATATTTCACCTACTAACATCATAAAACTCAAACATTCATCAATGACACATTTCAAAATCATCCACAATTCACAAAATTAAGACATGGGTTTTGAAGTATTCAAAGGAACGATATAAAAACGTAAAATTATCAAAACAAAACAATTTCATACCTTAATCAAGCTTGTAAAGTGCGAATCCTAATAAGCTTTAATGGTTTTCTTCTTTGTTCATTTCGCTAAGGAAGATGATGAAATGGCCATTTTTTATGTTTTAACATAACATATATTATTTATTTGTTATTTTACTTATTTAACCTTTATTAATTAATTTAATAAACATATAATATATAAGGTTAATGTTGACTATTGCCACCCACTATCTTATTTTTGGTCTTATTACACATTTAAACCTCTCATTTAAAAAGGCAACAACAATTAGGAACTTTCATATTTAACCACTAAATTTTCATTTTACGCGATTAAGCCCTTTTCTCAAATTAAGCACTCAAACAATAAAATTAATTCATGAAACTTTCACACATATAAATTCACACATAATAAACACAGAAAAAAATATTAAAATATTTTTTGACCTCGGATGTGTGGTTTCAAAACCACTGTTCTGATTTGGGTCAAAATCGAGCTGTTACAGATCAGATGAGCCTAGGACTTATCAAGAAGCGGTGGTGAGCTCAGATTTTGAGAAATGGCTTGAGGCCATGTGGTTTGAGATGGATTCCATGTCAGAAAACCAAGTATGGATCTTGTTTGACCCACCCGAAGGGGTTAAAACCATAGGGTGCAAGTGGGTTTTCAAAAAGAAAACCGACATGGATAGTAATGTACAAACATATAAAAGGCGATTAGTCGCTAAAGGTTGTCGACAAGTTCATGGTGTAGACTATGATAAAAACTTTTCTCCTATTTCTATGTTTAAATTCATCCAAATCTTATTTGAAATAGCTATATTTCATGTTTATGAAATCTGGTAGATGGACGTCAAAATGACTTTCCTTAATGGGAAACTGGAAGAGGATGTGTACATGACACAACCTGAAGGTTTTCTAGATCCAAAAGATGTTTGTAAGATATGCAAGCTACAGAGATCCATTTATAGATTAAAGCAAGCTTTTCGAATTTGGAATCTTCGTTTTAATGATGCAACCAAATAGTTTGTTTTTATCAAAAATGAAGATAAGTCTTATGTTTACAAGAAAATTAGTGGGAGCACTATTCAATTCTTGATACTGTATGTAGATGACATACTTATCATAGGAAATGACATATCTACCCTATAGTCTGTTAAGACTTGGTTAGGAAGTTTTTTTTATGAAGGACTTGGGCGAGGTTATATATATATTAGGAATAAAAATCTATAGATATATATCAAGACAACTCCTAGGTCTAAGCCAAAGTACATATATAGATAAAGTACTGAAAACGTTCAGTATGGAAGAATCTAACAGAGGATTCCTACCTATGAGACATGGTATTTCACTCTTGAAGTAAATATGTCCTTCAACTTCACAAGAGAGAGAACGTATGAGTAAGATTCCATATGCTTCGGCTATTGGATCTATCATGTATGTCATGCTATGTACTCATGCAGATGTATCGTATGCTTTAAGCATGAGGATTTGGTAACAAGTGGATCCAAGTAAAGGTCATTGGGTCGCAGTTAAAAATATCCTTCAGTACTTGAGAAGGACTAAGGATACATTCCTTATATATGGAGGTGAGGAATGGCTGATTGTAAAACGTTACACTGATACTAGTTTCCAAACCGACAAGGATGATTCACGACCGCAATTGGGTTTTGTGTTTTGCCTTAATGGTGGTACTATGAGCTGGAAATGTAACATCCTATACCTGACCCGATCGCCGAGCCCAAATATAAAGATGCCACACCATTGTCTCACTACTTGTATATTACAGTGTTTATTTTATTAAAACCAACACATGTTATTCTTCACATTTGCACAAATTTGAAGACATATATACATTAATCATCATTAAATCCTACTAGACATACATCAATGTAACTAACCGTGTTAAAAATTCAAACATTTGGACTACTTAGAAAATTTCAAAGTTAAACATTTAAGTATCGATACTGACCCTAGGGTATCAATATTTTCTTTAAGTGGTATCGATACCACCGGGAAAATTGATACTAAACTTGCATTATGTTTCTCGCAAAAAAAATCATATCGTTAAAAATTATCGGTACTTGTCATAGAGTATTAATATATTTATCCCAAGTATTGATACTCAAGCAAAGGTATCGATACCAAATCTCTATTTTGACTTTCCTGCACATTCCAAAACATAGATGTATCGTCTTAAAAAAATGAATATCGATACCTCTGCCTCAGACCACAAAAGTACAACATATAAAAGTATTTAGTCCGTTCCAAATTAGTTCCTAAACATCATGCATCAAATACTTTGATAAATAATCATCTAAATGGCTAAATTTAATAGTTCAAAACGTCAGAAACGTGTCCAAGCAAGCAACATCATGCCATCATCAATGTTCATAAACCTAAGCATATTTGTAACTCATAAACCTTTTAAAAAAGCAATAACCAGCAAAATGTTCAGAACTAACATGGCTAAAAACAAGTCTACCACATTGCCTTATTCTCCAAAATGTAAATAAATAATGAATACCTACCAAATATTAACAAGTCTTTCCTGGATCACTCCCTTGAAAAAACCACTTTGCTCACACCGAAACGTCACTAAATCTGTATATGTTAAAAAGAGGGGGTGAGCTTAAACAAGCTCAGTGAATGATTAGAATAAACACTACAAAAACATGTCATCATGCATCCACAACACAACCATATATATATAATTACAATATTCTTATGTCTAGTGTCATATAATACATTTTCATGCATTATTTATTAGTTCATCTACATAGCATTTACATACTCATTCAAGCATATATCACATAACACATGTTCCATTAATCATGTATCACATTTCACACAATCACGTATAATGATAAATTGACACTTGAGGTATGAAACATAAAGTGGGCACTATCACAACACGTCAGATGCACAGATCTCCAGTCACACCAAATGACTTATAGAGTCGAACATATCCCATAAGTGAACCATATAGCTAACACTCTCATTATTTCCCCTCACATGTCCCGTTGAATAGAGCTTAGCTCATATTCCCTTATCCCTCCAACATGTCCCAGGGCCTGAACGCCCAAAATCACTATATATATATAGGCAAGTACTCACAATCCTATGCCATGCCAACTATATCCAACGGTTTCAAGATCACAAGGCCAAAATATCTGAAATCAAACACATATCACTTACCGATTATCGTGCACTATCACTGCATATTTGCATTTTTAACAAAATAGTTTCACTAACATTTAACATATACATAACATGTATACATTTTCACTTAAACAACAGTTATCATAACCACATTTCACATGTTATAGCATCTCATCTCAATTTACATATTCACAAACACATAAGCACATAATTCACAAGATAACATAGGTATGAGAAAGCTTACACTCAGAATTTAGAGCAGGGGTTTAAGCTACTACTAAATTCCCAAATACACATGACTCGTGTCTACGAGCAATGATTTTGAACACTCACCAATACACTTTTGTCAAGAAGCCGAAAGCTCAACTAGCCTTTTCTAACTCGTAGATGGTCCTAGTGAATCTAAAGCTTTAACACAATAAATTCACACAACAATACATTCAAAAATCAGCCAAGGACTCACCACAAGCAATATAAAACATAAGCCTAAACTAAGTTCTCATGTAACCGAAACTTTTAACATAGCAAACTTCAAAATTGAATATCTCAGTCTATATTCAGTCTTTTCACCTAAAACCAATTCCGTTCATCTTACTATTCACCTACGACTAATTCCTAACCATTAAATTATAAAAAAAATATTCAAATCATGTTATCGATTTTTTTGACATGTTTTATGGCTATTTTTTGAATATCCATTAAAACTAAAGAAATATTTATCGAAACTTCAAAACAAGTTTAGAAACATCTTAATCATGTCAAACTAATTTAAAAACACTTTGAAACCACGTTTTTACTCAAAATCCCAAAATTCACCATTAATGACTCTATTTATGGCTATTAATCAAAACATGTATTTAATGGCTAATAATTCAGTTTTAAAGACTAATTCACATTAAAAATGAATGGGTAGATGAATGGTTACCTTAGATGGAAGAAAAATGAAGATTTGAAGAAAACCCAAAAAACTCACACGTGAAGAAGATGATGAAATCTAAGGAGTTTTGGGATTTTTTTGAAGATTTATGAAGGTTTAATACTTAGGGAATGATGGAAATTAAAGGAGTGAAGATTTAACAAAGAAAATTGAGGATGAGAGGTTGGGAGAGTAAGGGGTGACACTAACAAGCAAAAGAGAATAAATAACCTGAAAACTGTAGATGTGGATGATTTTTAGGTTCAATTTTAAAAATTGGTCAAATTGTAACATAAATGCTCACAATTTTGTCTTGGTTACAAATCAGTCCTTTTTCTAAAATTAAAGGTTTCAAAAAATATTTTTTCAAAAATTGATTTGATTTTTTAAAAATCATAATCAAAAACATTATCAATATACCATGTCGCAAAAATTCTGAACATTCTAAGGCTAAAATTCTTAAATTACCCCTAAAACTCCTACGCCCTATTTTGGGGTGTTACAGGAAAAGTTTAAAGTAAGATACAATAGTTGATTCTACAACTAAGGCTGAGTACATTGTAGCTAGTGAGGCTGCAAAAGAGGTTGTTTGGATCAAGAAGTTCATATATGAACTAGGGAGCTGTTACACAAGCAAAGGAACCCAGATCTCACTAGAGATCCAAACATAAACTTAGATGCTTTCATCTCATTTGAGAAATCATTGATCGAAGAGATGTGGAAATATGCAGAGTACCAATAGATGACAACATTACTGATACACTAATGAAGCCTCCAACACAACAGAAGCATGATCGTCACACTAAGCCACTCGGTATTAGATATGATTAATTGGTCTTAGTGCTAGTGGGAGATTGTTAGAATATGCCCAAAGACTAATCATGAGATGATTGTAATCACATACTCATTTTACCTTATTTATTAATATAAGGCATTGCCATTATTATTTCAGTTTCTTTTTTTGTGCATATAAATATACTGAATTGTAATAAATTTCTGAGAGAATATGATTACTTATAAAAGGTCCATAGTCAAGTGTTATTCTGGTCTTGGACAACAATAATGCATTGAGACTAATGTGTAGTTGATTGATGACAAAGAGTTGTCATTGACATAAGGATGCCAAAATCAATACATGAGTATGTGTTAGAGAATAACATATTGGACTGACTCGATATGAGTATGTTTCTTGGATTATTATGTAATAGTCACAATATTACTCATAGTGATAACTACGTATATGATCCTTAAACTTGAGATCATCATTGTCCCAACATCGTGAGTCGTATATTTATATACAGTCAAAATATCTACCGTAACAAGTTGTACTATAAAGACTGATGTTGGCTATAGCACAATCCATGTAGTTAGATATGGTTGAACAAGATAGGATTTACCCCTCCTACATAATGGGAGCAATATCTTGGGCCTCTTGATGGAGTGAGACTAGAAATGCATGGCCATGCTTGAATAAGTTGATATGAGATATCACACATATTTTTTTATTGTAGTCTACTAAGAAAATCAAGAAATATGAGATTTGACTATACAAGTGTGACTATTCCATGACTTGTGTCCAATCTAGATATTATGGATAAAATGATATAATACATGAAAAAATTATCACAGAAAGGTTATGTTGAATCACGACTTCTCCTAACTTGGGTGGCAATGATGCACTGCTAGATTCCACTCATTGCTTGTAATGTTAGAAACGGTCTATTATTACTACCAACATTACAAGAGCCTATGGGGTCACACCCTATAGTTGAAACGAACAGAATCCAAATACATTTGGTATTGTATTTAATTGTCACATGAATTAAATTAATTGTTGAATTAATTTAATTTGATAATTAAATATTAAACACATTATATGTACAAATTGGTTATACACAAATAGAGAACATAGATAAAATTAATATATAAATTTGATACATACAAAATATTAATTGTATATATTTTAACGAATTTATTAATATAAACAATTATATTAATTAGTTTCTTCCAAAATATAAAAGACATGGAAATTAATATTCTTTTGGGGTAAAATGAATATTCTCCGTTTTTTAATGAGACACATGTAAAATTGTTATTTTGAAATATATTTTTATAAGTTGTGAATAAATTCTCTATATTTTTTGGTAGAATAACAATCTCTTAAAAGTTTTATTAGTAGCTCTATCGGTACCATCTATTTATAGGATAGAACATAGAATCATTGTAGAGTTATAGAGGTTTATTTTAAATAGAAAAACAACATTTTACTTAGAGTAGGAGAGAGGTGAATGACTCACCATTGTATTTCTACTAAGGTTGCCACCCCCTTCATGTTATATGAGGGGTTTTCGGCCTCTCTCACATCAGGTCCAAGTACGAGTACTTCTTGGGCCTTTTTGATCCAATACTCTGTAATATGATCCAACCCAATTCAATTTTTCTATTTCCCAAAATAAACTTTAATATTTACATATTAAATAAATTTCTCATCCCAAATTTACCCCAGTAAAATTTTTGACGATTTTACCCCCAATATAATTTTGATGATTTTACCCCTCGATAAAGTTTTGAGAAAATTCATTCAATATGTCACAACTTAACATGTTCACTATGACCGAATGATTTATTTTCTTTTTTGGGCTTCAAAACAATCCAAGAACATAAACTCATTCTTCCATCATTTTTTAAGTAATCCTATATAGGATTGCAAGTTTCCATTTTTTATTTTCATTTTTATTTCTATTTTTGGAAACCTACATTAATTTTCAAATCATTCCATTTCTCCATTTCAGAGAAAACCATAATCATTCTTGAATGTTTCACATTTCTCTTTCTCTATTCATTCAGTTTTTTCTATTAAAACACACAATTCATTTTGGTTTCGATGAGTTAGCTGAGGGATCGATTGGACATATGTAGTTGATTTTCAAATGATTTATGATTAAGTTTCAGATTTTTTCCTATTAAATATAAAATCATTTAGTCACGAAGTCATTACACTATAGTATAGTGACTGAGCTCTCCCCAACGACATATTATTACAAAAGCAACTAGTTAGTGCTCGTCCAATAACCTTTTCATATGTGTATTACCCTTATAGGATATCCTTGATCACTTTGGGATAATATCTATTCTCCCAATATGATATTATTTATCTCATGGTAACCATTACATCTTCCTTCATGAAAAGTCAATCGCTATCAGTTAGTGATCAAGTCATTTATCACAAAGATGAACAACCCGTGGCCACATTTACTTTTCATCAACCATGCAATGACAATGAGACGATATCATTTGCCCATGTTTTGGGCAATGAATTCTACTATTGTGAATGACGCTACATACTACAGAAGTCGTACACCCAATGCACCAACTTTCGGTTCCTCATCTATCTAAACTGAAGCTTTTACTCACATCAAAATGTACAAGTCACACATATAGTGTAAAATCCTGCCCAACGAAACCTTAGTACTTAAATATTGCTCTAAACATAAGAAGGATATGATAAGTGTAAAAGCTTATAAGTGTTAGAACAATACTAGGTATAAAAACTAATCAAATGCATCTGCGGCACCTTGAGAGATTGGCAAACATTGGGATAGCATGTAATGAACAGGAAAGTGCCAGATGAGGAAGGATTTGCCCTAGAAGCATCTAGTGGGCGCGCATAGTTTGGGGAAAATTCATTTTCAGAAATAAAACCCTATGATGGAAAGGTTGTTTCAACAATAGAGAGCATCTGGTAATGATGGTCTTGAGTCAGTTAGATTAAAAGGAAACAATAGTTAAAGCTTAACTAAACATAAACTAAAATAGTTAAGAACAAAAGGAAAGTACTTGACTAGTATTCTTGGAATTAAGAATTTTTGGATAAGACCACCAATTGATTGATGTGACATTTTCTAAGTCCCAATAAAGTCAAGGGACAAGTAAAATCATGTAAGACAAGAAAGATATCTTATCTCTCTCTTCGGGAGAGCAAAACCAAAGAAAGATAGGAAAGTTCCTCTAGGTTAAGAGTAAGGCCTGGCAAATGGGGAGCTCGATAGCCTATAGGATAGGAAATTTGATGCGAGATGCCATTAGGAAAGGACACCCAGTAAAGCACATATCAGACTCAAGTAGTGGAGTCATTGCCAATAAGGTGTGATGCACCAACGCATGATCAGTCGAGTTATCAGCTATGCCCTAATGAAGAATGGGCTAAAACCCATTCATAAGTTATGTATGTGTTTGTATGTTAGTACACATTGCTTTATAGCTTTCGTGCATTTATCTGGTGATCACATGGGTTAAAACGCGTTCCACACATCTAATAGGACAAAAAGAAAATATCTGAGGGCCAGATAAGTGTTGGGAACTGTTCATTCATTCCTCATGAAGTATTCGTCATCTATATAAGGATGTGTTGAGGGGGAAAATCCTCTCATCCTTTAGAATGATTCGGGAATGAGAGGATCAACTCTGAAATGCCCCTTGTAAGGTAAGTCTCCTGACCTTGCATGCTATATTGCCAGAGGGAAATTTTGTTAGCTTGATAGCGCAAGCTTGGTAGAGCTTTACTATGTGATTTTAGTGTCCGAAATGAAAGGAAGAGTAAGTCACATGATAGGTATTAATGAGTTTTTGTGTTCTAACATTTAGGGGCTGTCGATCTACTCGATGGAAGCCTATGTTTGATGTTTGAAGCCGCAAAAGGTGAGAAAATCATGAAGGTTCTGTGAGCACCTCACGAATCTCTAACTTATTTTTTTGTGTGTACATGTACTTTTGCATGTTTATATGTTGATCTCCATGTGTTAAAATATTGATCTGTGAAACAAAAACATGAGTTGTGCATGTGTGATATGCTGATTCTTTGAAAATATGTATCTAATAAGCTTGCATGTATAGCTTAATGCCTAAATTAAAATATGTCTCTGTTATGAAAAGAAAAGTATGAAAAAGATGAATATGCAAGAAAGCATGGGTTGAATGATAAGTCTCTATTCTGTTGAGAAGTCTGAACATGCATAAACACACTTGAAAGCATGATGGAGTCTCTACATGAGGAGTTTGCATGGATAAGTTGCATGAGTTGCATAAATCTGCATAAATTGTTTGCAACGCTGAATTGGCAAACTCTGAATGAAAGCATGTTATGAGTTCAAGACCACAAGTAAGTTGAATGATACCGACTGAGGTAAGAATGTCTACAAAATGTTAAAGAATACAAAGTATGTAAAGGTTTAACATATGTTCTTGCTAATTTTGATGAGTACCTGTTTGGTTCCATAGTAAATTACTATATTCTATATTTTATGTGAAATTATGAATAAATGTATTATAATACCTCACTAAGTTCTTGTAAACTTATTACGGATGCCTCTGATTGTGTGATATGTTAGAAAGATAGAGGACGAGAGAAGATGCCAAGGCTACAATGGTCTAAGTTAGATCCCACACCTGATTTTGTGGACACAAAATCCTTAATTTGGATGAGGAGATTAATGATCTATTTGCGAGGAGAGGAACGGTTTGAAAACCTTGAATTCTTTTTTCGTGAAGGTTGATTTGGTAATGGTGGAGAAAATAAAGAACGTGGGAATTTTTCTTGAAAATTTTCCATGATAATAATTCTAGGGTTTGAAAATATTTCCTATTTATAAACTATTTTCCCTAATTGAATAGGTTTTAGGAATTTATGTAGAAATAGAACTATTTTAAAATAAGAACTAAATTAAAAAAACGGTTTTGGCTGGGCTATTTTGAAAATTCGGCACTTTAAGGGTAAAAATTAGGAAAATAAAATATATTATCTAAATGCACAGAAGAGGTTTTGAACTTAAGACCTAAAAGTTCGCTAAGGCTTTACCGCTAAATTAGTAAACTCATTCTTTTTATTTTCTTTAACACAAATAATTTTTAAGGCCTTCTAATTCTCTTACCCTATGCTTTAAAAAAAATAAAATTTCAAAATTTTATCCCTATTCCTTCTATCCTTATTTTTGGGATGTGACAGCGTAATTTGAACCTTTTGAAGACTTGCTCCGTAGAGATTGTATCACCTCTTGATTGTCTAAAAAAATTATCAAATTATTCCAAATGCCACATAATTTCGCATCTATTGTAGAACATATTTCAATAAACCAACTATAGCCAAGGATCCAACTCCGATACTTGTCTCGTAAACTGTCCATTACAAGTATGCTTTAATTGTTGGACACATTGCATGTTTTATAGTGGACACATGAGCACATTTTTTTTTATGAAATTATGTGGGTATTGTGTATTTATTTTATTTGTTCCATTGTAACTTGAGAATATTATATGATAAAAATCATTTTCACTTTTTTTAATTATATAAATAAGCCTTTTATATATATACACATTTCATTTTTAGGTGATTACTAATTAATTTCGCTTTTAGTCTCATTTTAGTTACATTTTAAAATATTACATGATTTACTATTTAGTGTAAGTTTATTTTAAGTCCCACATTTTTTTCATTTCTTTCAATTTAATCTTTAATTTGAAGTCTTAATTTATTTGATTCAATATCTATGTGCAATTGTAAATTTTTATAATTGGATCCTTATGATTTAGCTTTTAGTTCCTACAAGTTCCTTACTTTAATTTATTGTTTTGCAAACTAATTTTTTGCCATATGATTCTTTTTTTTTAAAATAAAACCATATATTAATAAAAAAATCAAGAAAAACATGTAAGTAAGAACTAATAAAAAGAGAAACAAGCTAAACCCACACCAATAGGCTTACAACATACACCTGACCCGAGACGTACCCTCTCTACCGGTTCAACAAAATATCCAAACTTAAAATATGAGAAATGCAATTGGGATTATTCTCCCATATGAAGTGGCTCATATGTAACAAGGCCACACTAGCAAGCGTATGAGCTACCTTATTAGCTAATCGACGAGTCTAAAGGAAGGATAAAGATTGAAAACAAGAACAAAAGTGAAGACTATCCGCAACTAACAAACTAAATTCCAAGTGATCCTCTTTATAAGACATAAGAGCTCTCCAAACTTGTAAATAATCTGTCTTAATAATAATATTATCCAAGAGCAAGAAATCGATCCAAATTAACGCCTCTTTGATGGCGTAAACCTCAACCATTATAGAGGCCATGCTCTGATAATATACCCCAAAATACCCTTGGAAAATCGACCCTTAGCGTCCCAAATGGTAGCTCCCCAACCAATGGTCTGCTCAACCCCAAACCACACCACATCAACATTAACTTTCAGTGTTCTAGTAGGTGGCCTGGACTAGCAAGATTCCGAAACAATAGCATAGCCAAAAAGCAGCAACTTATGATCAAAAGTTTGTTGTGCGGCATCCCAATCTTGTGAAAAGGAAGAAACAAAAAGAACAACATGAGAAGCAGACACATGCTTATTCTTCCAAAAAAATAGATATTTATCGAACCATAAACTCCATAAAATGCAAGGACACTCGGCATCGACATGTTTGAAAGCGAAAGAAAATGCTCCAGCAAAACATGGAAAAAAAGAAAAGAAAAAAAGAATGGAAGTTGTGATCCATGAAGATGCCAAATGTAATAGCCCGTTTTTTAGTGGTGTTGAAAATAGTGGTTTCGGGACCAAAAATTGACAAGTAAGTTAATATAATTAGTATTTAAATTATACAAGTCAATAATAATTTTTGATATTGAATTTTGATTTGATGAATTTAATTAATTGAATTAAAAGTTAATATAAGTGGTTCGATTCAAAAGTCAAGTGGTTATTGAAAATGAGGTATTAGGACCTCGTTTCCATAATTTAGGGTTGTAAATATTTTATTAAATATTTATAGAGTCGTATTATAGGTGAATTGAAGTTTGGTTTGGTAATTTTAATGATTGATTGCTTAATTAAGGTAAAATAATTAAATTGTAAAAGAGGTAAAAGTTAATCGTTATAGATTTAAAATGCTAAAAGGACCAAAATGTTAATTAAATTATGGTAAAAAGGTCCAAGCGGTGGTGACACGATTAAATCCAAAAACTATTGGGCTATTTCTCATTTAGTCCTAATTAGTTTAGGGTTAAATTGAAATTGTGTTTGTTTAGTTGGAATTTAATATAATTAAAGGATTAATTGTGCAATTAAACCCTTCTTGAGGGGTAAATATACCATAAGTGATGATTGTTGATGGTAATGGGCTTAAAATTGTTAAAATTGAATGGAAATTAAAAGGGTAAAATGGTAATTGGATAGTTAAACATAATGTAAATAAAATAAAAGCTAAATAAACTATCATCTTTTAGATTTTCTTCTTGCAAGAATCGTATAGCCATGGGAGAAGGGAGAAGAAACTTTTGGCCAACTAGGGTTCTTTGATTTAGGAGGTAAACCTCGCCCGTTTTTAGTAATTTTTATGTTTTTGAACTTGTATAAGTTTAATCTAGCTAACCCGGGGATTAATTTCTAAAATAGTCAAATGTTTTGGATTATTCCATTGATGAGTTTTGGATATTCTTGAAGTTTTATGGTAGATTATTGAGCTTGATTGTTAAATAGGACTATTTTGTAAAGTAATTTTTGGTAATTTTAATGTTTATGGACTAAAATGTTAAAGTGATAAAATTAAGAGGACTTAATATGAAATAACAACATGAATGGGCTGAAGAGAAATAATGAATAATTCGAATGAAATTCGATTTTTTTTAACTTTGGTTAAATTGCAAGTTTTGAGCTTAGGGACTAAATTGAATAAAAGTAAAATGTTGGGGGCAATTTGGAAAAAAGTCAAAAAAGAATTAATTGAATAAAATGAAATAATTTTTTTAAAAATAAGTGAATTGAATGGAATTATTATTTTAGATCCTAAACGAGTGGAAAACTGAGAAAAAGAGAAAATTACCAAATAGCCCCTACACTTTGTCGTTGTTGCAGTTTAGTTCTGTAAGTTCGTGCAGTTTAATTGTAGTACATTTTAAGTGCATTATATGAACCTAATTGCAAAAATTTTGGATTATATTGATGTGTGTAATTGAAAATGGAAATAATGAATTGACACAACATCGATCACTAACTGAGCTCCTCTGGATCGTTACTGCAAATCAATCGTGTAAGTTCATTTGGTTTTATTCTAATACATTTAGATGCATATTAAATGAATTAAATTGTTTTGGTTTTATGGTATAATGATGCTATGTTTATGAGTAATGAAATAGTGGACAGTTGTAGCATTGAGCACTGATGAGATATTCTTAGCCTATGAATGTTTGGTTGTTGACCTAATGTCTTTATATAGAATATAAGATAGTGAGTTATTCATATATTTTTTTGTGTTAGAATACTCTAAATCGATGAATGTAGGATAGAGTACGGTTGGCATGCCAATAGGTTATGTTACGCATGGTACGGGGTTGATGGGAGTAATAGAGATGATTACAATAGATTCTTTGTTCACTGGATATGTCTAGGTCTTGCATTTGTTGCGGACTAACGAGATACATTACAGTGTTATTTAGTGTGCTGGATGGATTAGCTCATACGAGTATCTGTTGTGCTGGATGGTTAACCGTGTACTCGTATCTACTTATCGTTCATCGAGATATGTTTTATTGATCTCTGAAAATTTATTGAAATGTGGAAACTAATTTGTATTATTATACTGAGCATTTCTCACCTATTGTGAGTTGTGATTGACAGGAATTTTTGATAATAAACTTGTTCACAAGAACTCTATTCATTAATCTTTTATTTGAATTATTATTATGTTTGATTCAGTAAGCTTTACCGTTCAATTGACAAACTTACTAAGCTTTACGAAAGCTTACTCGTGTTATTTGTCTTATTTATTGTAGATACATTTTGTGGATTAGGAGATCAAATCAAATCAAAGAATTACACTTTCCGAGGACCTCTTTGTTAGATTTTGAAATTTAACTCGACTTATATGGCATGTAATAGGATAATTTGGCTATGTTTGCAAAGGTTCATAATTTATTTTTGGGTGTAAGTGTTATCCTTTGATATAATTTGTTTGAACAACTATAGGTGGCATGCATGGTTAATTTAAAGTTTTGCTTAAATGACCTAATACGAAATGGTAATTGTCATGTTCAAGATATGGTATGATGAATGTGAAATAGGTTGGTTTGTATGTATGTCATGGCTTGTAGGTGATACCTATGATAATGATTGGATATGAGCATTATTTTTATGGTTTCATGTATAGTACAATGGCTGGGTCTTAGGTGGTTGAAGTTGGCATGTTTTGGTTGCTTTTAAGTGTGTTTATAACCTTGGGATCATGTGTTATGAATTGGTTTAGGTACATATGCAATTGGGTGAAAATAAGCATGTTTTAGGTAAATTTTAGATACACACAGTCATGTGTCACACACGGCCATGTGCCCTTAGTGTGTTAGGTGCAGGGTTCACACAAGTTGGCACATAGGCTGAGATAGGGGTGTGTGACCCAAGTCAATGAGTTACACAGGTGGACACATGGGTGAGCGCACGGGCGTGTGGAGTAACCACAAGGGCGTGTGGGATAGCCACACGACTATGTTTAAAGCCACACGGTCTAGGCTCTGTCACACGGCTTGGACACATGGCCGTGTGACCCCTGTAGTGAAAATTTGCAATTTTTCCCTTAATGTTTTGATTTGTTTTGATCTGGTCCCTGAATGTTCCTAACCTATTTTAGGGCTTCGAAGGCTCGATTTAATGCCCGTAAATTTATGTTCTATTTCATTCTGAATCATATATGTATTTATGAAATTTATTTGATAATTGGATGCCAATTGATATGAAAAGTTCTTATATGTATGGTAATACTCTATAACCCTATTTTGGCGACAGAAATGGGTTATGGGTGTTACACCAGATGTCCTTGGTGAATGAACAACTGAGAAGAATGTGCTCAAGGCCCTTAGTAGACCTACATCACATACAAGCCAACAAGATGTTAATCCTACGACGTACTAGAACTGAATTAATGGCACAAAGCTATGCAAACACCGCCAAATAATCAATTGAGTCCGTAATTAAAAACAACACCCAATTGAGCCTTTAATCGACTATAAGCAATCAATTAAGCCCTAAAAATTTAATTTTTGTGTTTTTATCTTGATAATACAACTTGAAATTGCCAAGAGGGAAGGAGAATTGACCTTTAAGCAATAAAAGAATATGAAAAAATGGCCACAAGAATTTCGAGTGGTTCGGCCCCAATTGCCTACTCCACTACCTTAGCTTTCCACGACTAAGGATTTTCCCAAATTTATTAATTTGATAACCTTTAAGGACAAGGTTTAACCTTAAAATCTCCCTTAAGATTTCTACTCAAAATCTTAAGATTGCAACTCCCTTAAGGTTTCTACCCAAAACCTTAAGATACAACCCTCTCAAAGAGATACAAGAAAGTAAACAAAGAAATAATCCTTACAAGATCAAAATATTTTCCAATAAAGCTCAAATAAACATGAATACACTTGAGCTAAAGAATAATAATGAAAACTCACAAGTGTGTACGAGAAAAGTATTAAAGAATTAAGCTAAGGTTGTTTTGATTGATATTTAATCTTGATGATTTCTCTTATTCTTGTAAGATCTTAGGAAGTTGGTATTTATACCCCCTAATTGATTTCCAACCATTATGGTTGTTGGAGATATGAATAGAGTTGTTGGGGATGTGAAAACCAGCTCATTTAATTCACCTACAACAATGAGTATCGATACCGACTACAAATGTATCGATAATTTTTCCATTTAATGCAAAGTTCAGTAACCATTTGAGCTAAAGATATCGATACCAATAGGCTTTTATCGATACCATATGAAAAGTATCGATACTAGATAGAAAATTAGCTGAATTGGTTGAAAACAAAATGTCAATTTCGTACTGATTTTAAAATGGGTATTGATATTTTGATAAGTATCGATACAAATACTAACTTGTTTTAAAACAGTTTCAACTTTATTGAAAATGTATAACTCAATTGAAACCATTTTAATTTGATTTTATCATTTTGCCAATTTTGTTCAACTTTAACTTTTATCCAAAACCATTTTAATTTGTTATATCAAAACATATTATCAAATAAAGCTAGTTTAACAATCTCTATATAACAAAACATTTTGTAAATTTGTTTTGAATAAATTGCTCCCCTTATATAAATTCATTTTCAATGTAAGACTTAAAAATTGAAATAAGATCAAATTTGACATTCATTTTACTTTGAAAATATGGTCACTAAATTTGACATAAAATAAATTAATCATAATCAATCAACCATTAAATTTACCTTTCTCTTCTTCTCCTTTTTGTTATATTAAAAATAATCAAATAAAGCTTAAGAGGAAAAGAAACTGGTTAGTCCAAAGATAGATATGCAAAACAAGGAACAAGTGAACTATACCAAGTAAACATTAAGGGGCAATCACATAGAATTTGCATTAATGATGTTCTCCTTGAAGCAATGCACCTTTTCCAACAAAGATAGAATTAAATTTTTGTTTGTGGTGCCCAATTTCTTTTGGGTCCATAAGCATTAGTTTTCAAGATTCTAGTCCTTTTAGGTATCCATTTATAAAGGATATCATTATCTTTAGTAGTTATGAGTCCTTTAGGGACCCATATAGTTTTAACAAATTTTCCTTTGTAAAAGCTTGGAGGACCTCTATGTTTATAGAAATTAAAGCTAGTTTTAACAAAGTTTTTTTCTAAACTTTCTCCTTTTTCAAAACTTTGTTAGAGTGAGCTTTTTCACTCTTAAACAACTCAAGTTACTTTAAAAACTAAATTATGCAAGTCACAATTATTTTTCTCAAAATCATTTATAATAGCTTGCATATCATTTATTTTACTTTCAAGTTCATGATTGACTTTGAAGAGTGAATTATTTTCATCTTTTAGTTTTGAAATAGTTTTCCTATGTTCAGAAACCATTAATTCAAACTGCAAGCCTAATTCATCATAGGCATCTTGCAACTCATCAAAAGAATAAGAATTTGAAGTACATGAGTTAGAAGTTACCTTAGAATCATTGATAGCCATAAGAAAAAGGTTGGCTACTTCTTTATCATCATCATCGGAGGAATCCTCATCACTCTAAGTAGCAACATTAGCTTTAAGCTTTTGTGTAACAGCCCGTTTTCAGTGAAATCAGAACAGTGGTTTCGGGACCACAAATATGAGATTGAAAAATTCATTTTAATATTATTTTGTGATCTTTAGTATGATAATATTATAGTATAAAAATTTTGTTAAGAAATTTTACTGTTTATATGTTCAATTTGATGAAAAGGACTAAATCACGTAAAGTGCGAAATTTGTGTTCTATTAGCTAAAAGGTATTAAATAGCTATAGAACTTTAAAGTGGAGGTCATTATATGCTAAATAGCCCAATAAAGAGATAGTGGAAGATGTTGGCTTGGCAATAGTGTAATTATTAAGATTAGTTAAGGTTAATTTTGTAAATAAGTAATATATGATAAATTAAATAAAACAAAACAAAGCTATCATCTTTCATTTTATTTTTCAACCTAAAATTTCAGCAAGAAAGAGCCATGGAAGCTTGAAAATTTCAGCAAAATAAATCCTTTTCATGTAAGTAAAAATTTGTCTCGTTTTTAATTATTTTTATGTTTTCGGGATTGTTATAACTTAATCTAGCTAACCCGGGGGCTAATTTGCAAAATGGTTGAATTTCTAGGGTTTTACCATGAATTCATTTTAGTTGTTTGTGATGTTTAATGGAAGAAAATGAATCCTTATTTTTAGATAAACAACTTTTGTTAAGTGATTTTTGATAAATTTGTCAATTAGGGGTTAAATTGAAAAGATAAATTGTGAATTAATGAAATGTATGGGCTGCTATGAACATATATGATATTCAGAATGGGCTGCTATGAACATATATGATATTCGGATAGGCTTGGGTAGGGATGAAATTGCATGAATTTCATTTTACGAGCCTAGGGACTAAATTGTAAAAAAGTCAAAAGTATAGGGGCAAAATGATATTTTTTCCAAAATATTATTTTTGGATTGAATTGAATATAATGATGTTTAAATTAGTTAAATTTGATTATATAGATCAATAAGAGCAACATTCAGAATTAGATCGGGGAAAAGATAAAGTGTTGGAGTAATGATCGTTTTTCTCCATATGAGTTTGAGGTAAGTTCGTATGTTCAAAAAACATTAAATTATGTTTTATTTAAATGCTTTATTATTATATTCTTGATGATACAACTCCACGTAAAAATATCCAATGAATTTTTGACGACTTTCGAGTCCCGTTTGAACCTTAGGAATAGATAGGATACAAATGACATGTCATTAGGGGTTACCGTGTTTTAGATGCTGGTCTCGTACGTCCTATCGGTGGCTGAGTATCCAGCATGTGTTGCGGTTACTTTAGAACTTGTGTGAGCAGCACCGTGTAGCTATGTCTTGACTGCTAGCTTGTGTAAGTAGACCCAGTTATGGCTCGAGAGAGAGCATTAACATGTGATATGAGATCGTAGTGTTTCGACCACGTGTTGGCACATAGTGTGCGTGATACCCATATATCCGATATTATTCCAAGTGGTTCAACGGGCACAGTGTTATTACGAGGATTATACGAGTTTGATACGAACTAGTACAGGTATTTATGTGAAATATGGAAAGTAGTATATATTTGGCATATGAATTCATGGCTAACATGGTTGATGATTATGTGTTAGGCTTTTGGGCCAAATCAATTTGTATTGTGGCTAAATTTTACTTATCTAAATTGTGGTTGATTGATAAGTTGTATTTTAAAGTATTACAAACTTACTAAGCTTAATTGCTTACTTTGTGTTATTTTTCGTGTTTTATAGTGTTTCGAAAGCTCATTCGAATTGAAAGTTGTCAGAGATCTCATCACAACTATAAATCGGCTATTTTGGTACTTTTGGTTATAAATTTTGGTTTTAATGGCATGTATAGGTCATTTTGGCTAATGGTAGCCTATATATTTTGTCATGTTGTTAGCCATTTGATTTGGCATATATTTTGGGTATATTTTGTTATGTATATATGTGTAAATGGCCTTATCATATTGGTGTATGTTTATCATGTGAATGTGTTAGTGTGTAAGTTGGTAATTTGGTAACAATTAGTTGAGCTTGATAAGTGGCATACATGACAAGTTTTGGTACAATGATGCATATAAGTGTTTAACCATTTAGGTATGTTTGGGATACAAAATTGGCATGTTTATAAATGGTCAATTAAGGTGCCTATGGGCATCATGGTTTTTGTCCACATGGGCAGAGACACGGGAGTGTGTCTCAGCCGTGTGTCCCCTATAACCTCGTTAGAAAACAAGTCAGTAGCTTCACACGCCTAGCACATGGGCGTGTGACTTGGCCGTGTGACACAAGTTAGTATACCTTTTAGTTTTCACACGGTCTAGCACACGGACGTGTGGCTTGGCAGTGTGTCACAAGTCAGTGAGTTACACGGGTATGAACACGGGCTGGGACACGGCCGTGTGTTCCTAATTTGAATGCCCACGCGGTCTGAGACACAGGCGTGTCTCCTGACCGTGTGAGTCACATGGCCTAACCACACGGGCGTGTGTCCCCTGCACATTGAAAAATTTCCATGTTTTTCTGAAAAATTTTGAGTGCTCGGTTTAGTCCCGAATTATTTTTAATGACTATTTTGGGCTTCAAGAGCTCATATTAGGGACTATATGAATCAATTTGATTGATTTCTTATTTGAATGTGATATGAAATGTAATGTCTATTTAGTTGATCTGTAAGTTTGGTAATGCTCTGTAACCTTGTTTTGGCGTCAGATACAAGTTAGGGGTGTTACATTTTGTTTGTTTGATCCCTTCTTCTTCCATTGAGGGTAATCAAACTTGATGTGTCCCATTTTCTTGCACTCATAGAAAATAATGTGATCTTTCTCCTTGGTAGATTCAAGCTTCAATTCATCCATGTTTTGGAATCTTCTTCCTTTAATAGACTTTATGAACCTCTTGGATCTTCTAGAAAACATCTCCATCTCTGTATCTTTATCCACCTTTTCACTTGATTCGCTATCTTCATTTGTGGTGGATTTTAGAGCAATACCAACCTTCTTCTTTACAACTTTTTCTTCTTCAATCCCTTCATTTAGTCTCATCTCATCTGTAAGCAAAGAACCTATGAGCTCATCCAAAGTCAATGTTTCTAAATTCTTTGCTTCTTCAATTACAGTCACCTTGGCTTCCCATGATTTAGGTAAACTTCGAAGCATCTTCCTTACCACCTATTCATTTGGATAAATCTTTCCGTAAGACTTCAATCCATTTATGATGATTGTGAATCAATCAAATATGTCTTTAATATCCTCTTTGAGTTTCATCTTGAAAGTTTCGTACTTGAGTTTAAGAATTCAGGCTTTAGACTTCTTCACTTGGATATTCATGGGTGAATTCAAGCTTGTCCCATATCTCTTTGGCATTTGAATAAGACGAAACTCTACTATACTCATCTAGACTAAGTGCACAAATTAGAATGTGCATTGCCTTTGGCATTGAATTGAATGCTTCTCCTATCATCCTCATTTCATTCATTCTTGCTTTTTGGAACTAAAAACTCTCCTTATTTGAATGAAATTGAAGGACCATCCATAATAATATCTTATACGACAAGATTATTTTCTTTGATGAACAACATCATCTTTATCTTCCAATAGGAATAGTTAACACCATTGAAATAAGGAGGTTTGGAGATAGATTGAGAATCACCAAAGAAAATTGACCCAGAAGTAAATGTCATTGTTGTAGAATGAGTTGATGATCATTTTAGCTTCTCTGAGGATCTTCTGTTGGTTGTTAAACAGTCTTTAGAGACTAGCTCTGATACTAATTTTTAGCTCGATAATTCAACTCAAAATCACCAAAAGGGAAGGAGAATTGACCTTTAAGAAAAATGGTGGAAGAAATGAAAGAATAAGAAACAATGAACACAAGAATTTAGAGTGGTTTAGCCCCAATTACCTACTCCACTACCTTAGCTTTCCACAATTAAGGATTTTCCCAAATTTAATAATTTGATAACATTTGAGGATAATGTTTAACCTTACAATCTACTTTAAGATTTCTACCTAAGATTTTAAGATCGTAACTCCCTTAAGGTTTCTACCCAAACCTTAAGATTGCAACTTCCTTATGGTTTCTACCTAAACCTTAAGATACAACCCTCTCAAAGAGATATAAAGAAGTAAACAAAGAAATAATCCTTAAACGGTCAAAATGTTTGCCAATAAAACTCAAATAAACAAGAATACTATTGAGCTAAAGAATAACAATGAAAGCTCACAAGTGTGTACAAGAAAGGTATGAAAGAATTAAGTAATAAGGTTTTTTTTTATTGATCTTTAATCTTGATGATCTCTTTTATTGTTGTAGGATCTTTGGAAGCTGATATTTATACCCCCTAATTGATTTCTAACCGTTGTGGTTATTGGAGATATGAATAGAGTCATTGGGGATGTGAAAACTAGTGCATTTAATTCACCTGCAACAACAAGTATCAGTACCAACTAAAAAGGTATTGATAATTTTTTCACTTAATGCAAAGTTCAGTGACCGTTGAAGCTAAAGATATCGATACCAATGAACTTTTATCGATACAATATGAAAAGTATCGATACTAGATCGATACTTAGCTAAATTGGTTGAAAACAGAATGTCAATTTGGTATCGATTTTAGAATGGGAATCGATATTTTGAAAACTATCGATATTGATACTTTTTGGCCTAGAGCAATATTGACTTGTTTTAAAACAATTTTAACTTCATTGAAAATGTTTAACTCAACTGAAACTATTTTAACTTGATTTTATCATTTTGCCAATTTTGTTTAACTTTAACTTTTATTCAAAAACACTTTAATTTGCTATATCAAAACATATTATTAAATAAAGCTAGTTTAACATGTGAAAGCCTTTGATTTCTATTAACTTCGCCTCGTGGGACACTAAGGTTGTGCAATGTGGCAAAATCGGGTAATTTCCCTAGAAAAAGGTTTAAAAAGCATACAAATTTATAAAAATTTTAAAAGAATTCTAAAATTATAAAAGAATTAGAGCTTTGAAAATTTTTAAAAAATAGAATATTTAAAATTTATAAAATTATAAATTTTTTTACAAATTTATAAAATTATTAAAAAAATAATAGAAAATTATGAAAATTTTAGAATTTTCAAAAATTATAAAAAAATTATAAAAAAAACAACAAAAAATCATTTAAAAATTATGAAAATATAACAAATTATTTTTTTTATGGAGCCATCTTTGAGATTGATTAACTTGTCAATATCATCAATATAAACACCAACATGGTGTTGTCATTAAGGAGCCTGAACCTCTCCTCTTTGACCTTAACTCAATTCTGGTTCTTTTTCTTGATGGTCAACTCTTTATGTCACAAATTAGTGAACCATGTTGATTCTTTTTCATAATTTTATAAAATTTTTAATAATTTTCTATTTTTAATATTATTTGCAATTTTTATACTTTTTTTCAATTTTATATTATTTTAAATAAGTTTTAATATATTTTATATTTTTCCTTTTATAATTTTTTGAAAATTCTAATTCTTTTACAATTTTTATAATTTTTGAAAATTCTAATTTTTAAATAATTTTCTATTATTTTTAGATAAATTTCCATATATTTTAAATTTTTATAATTTTAAAATTCTATTTTTTGAAATTCTAATTATTTTATAAGTTTAAATTTTTATTATTTTTAAATATTTTAAATGGAAATTACCAGATTTCATCATGTGGCACAACCTTAACGTGCCACATAGTGAAATTAACGGACTTAATGGATTTATATTAAAATTATTTTTTAATAACTTAATTGATTAGTTAAATTGATCAAGGGCTCAATTGAGTGTTATTTTCAATTAATGTCTTAATTTACTATTAAATTATTTTACATAGGCTTTTATATATATATATATATATATATATATATATATATATATATTAAGTTTTAAAACAACCCTATTACGAATTCACTAAATGTTCAAATTAGAGCTTAGATTACTCACATAATTGTTAAATCTTTCAAAAATAATTGTGTAAGGGCTTAAAAAGGCATTTTAATCTACTTTGTAATAAAAATTATGTGAATGTTGATGTATTTAAAATAAAACATGAAAATTGAATTAAATAATATTTAAAAAATAAAAGTATAATTTAAAATCTATAAGATATTTGAATTTAAACTTTTTTTTTGAAAGGTTTATTTAACAAATTTTAGCCTAATTTGAGCATTTTGTGTGTTTTATAGGAAGATTTTGAAAGTGACCTAAAATTAGGGGTGAGCATTCGATCGAATCGAATCGAAAATTTTCGAGTTAATCGAGTTTTCGAATCTCATTTTATCATCCTAACTTTATTTGAAGTTTTCTCGAATCGAGTCGAGTGAGATGGAATTCGATTCGAATCGAATCGAATCGAATATATTTGTTCGAGTTAAATTTAAAAAAATAATTTTGGGTCCTTGTAACCATTGTCACCCATCGTAATAAAATTTGTCTACCTTAATCAAATTTTTTATTAACTTTCATCACCTCATAATTTATTTATTAATTTTTTATATGTTTGGTTAGCTTCTTTGCTTGCTTAGTTGTTTCAATTATCTTGATTCTTGTTACTATGTATTTTGGAATTAAAAATATATTAAATGTAAAAATATGATTTTTAATAAAAGTTATTTTAAAAATAAAATGTGAAATTGATACCAATATAAAATTTTAACACGAATATTTTATGGCATAATTAATAATTTAATTTTAATATAAATATTCAATATGACTAAACAATTCAATAATATAAATAATATAAAATGTGAAATTTAATTTAATAATATAAATAGTAGATATAAATAAAATTATTACTATTTATGTTTAGTGATTTTTGGGATAATTTTGATTTTTATTTGAGAGTAAAGGGTGAGAAGTAAAAGTTTAGGGAAAAATAAAAGTTTTGGGTAATAAAAGTTTGAGGAAAGTAAATAGGGGAGTAAAATTTTGGAGGAAAATATTAAAAAAATTGGAGGGGAGGGTTTGGGATAGAGGTGCTCATAAGGTAGGGCCCATAAAAAATTTCGGCCCGACCAAATATGGGCTGAATTTTGCCAGTGCCCTACTGGAAAAAATCATAAGTCTGGCCCAGCCAGTCCATTTTTAATAAATACCAAAATTTATTTTAAAAATTTAAAAAAATTTTAAAAAGTATTTTAAAAGTATTTTAAAATTAAAATTAATAAAAAAAAGTATTTTAAAATATTTTAAAATTAAAAAATTAAAAAATATATTTATTATATCGGCTGGGCCAAAAAGTGGTGCGAGGTCTGCCCGCTTTCTAAACGGGCCTCGTTTTTTGCCCAAGCCCATATTTCGGCCTATATTTTTACCCAAACCTCCCATATTTTGGTGGCCGTCGGTCGGGCCGCCTACCATGAGCACCTCTAGTTTGGGATAAATGAGAGGTGGGATGGGAAGGGAATAAAAGTTTTAGGGGAAAAGTGGGAGGGAGTAAAAATTTTGGAGGAAAATAAAATGTTTTGAGGGTTTTTTGGAGTAAAATTTTGAGAAAAAATAAATGGGAGAGTAAAATTTTGGTGGGAAACGGATTTTGAATAGATTTGGGGGTTGAGAAGGGAGGGGGTAAAAGTTTTTGGGGAAGTGGGAAAGAGTAAAAGTTTTGAAGGAAAGTAAAAATGTTTGGGAGTTTGGGGTAAAAATGTAAAATATTATAGTTTGATATTCGAATTATTCGAGTTATTCGAATTCGAAAACTCAACTCGATTCGAACTCGAAATTCAAAAAAAAAATTCGAGTTGATTCGAATAACTCGATTAACTCAAATAACTCAATTCGTTTAATTCAAAATTCGAATTTTTTTCAAATTTTTTAAGTCGAATCGAATTTTGCTCAGCCCTACCTAAAACTTTATTTACCTTTTTATTTATTTCACCACGTATCATTTAATCCCTCTAAAATCGACAATTTGATTGTGTTTCCCTTTAGCTGATTCAATCAAAAAGCTTTCGCCCTTTCTGCAACTCTCTCTCTCTCTCTCAAAAGCTGCCCCATTCCCCCTCCCCCCACTATTTTAAGTTCATAAGCGCTCAACAAAAAACAAAGTCAGGTTTTGATTCTCTCTCTTTTCAAAGAAAACAAAGAAAATTTTGAGTCCTGCATAATCAAGAAGTTCTCCCGAAACCCATGCTTCCAAGGGTTAGTGGCGGTGTTATTTGGATGGAAGATAAAGAAGATGAAGACTCAGCTTCATGGAACCGAACCAGCTACAACAGCAGCAATAATAATAACAACAATAACAGTGGTGTTATAATGGAGAACAAAGAAGATATGGGTACTTTTTCAACATTCAAATCCATGTTAGATGATGAATGGTACGTAGGAAACAACAGCATTTCAAGCCATCAAGATATTAGAGACCTTTCCTTTACTTCAAATCTTGGTGACCATCATCAAGATAATCTTTTGCTCCATCATCATTCTCTTCCTTCAGTGGATTCTTCATCTTCATGTTCACCATCTTCCTCCGTTTTCAACCATCTTGACCCATCTCAGGTACAGTACTTTTGCCAACCAAAACCAAACTTATCTTCAATCCTTAATTTTGTTTCTAATAGCCCTTTAGACCATGGTTTTGATTTGAGTGAAATTGGGTTCCTTGACAACCAAGCAACAATTGGTACTACTTTGTTGAACAGGGGAAATGCTGGGGTTTTGGGTAGTTTAACTGATCTAGGTCATGATAATCATTTAGACCCTGCTAATTTGTGTCCTGAGGCTCAGTTTTCGAGTTCTCGGATAGTTCAGCTACCAGAAAATGGTACCGGGTTTGCTGGTTTTGAAGGGTTTGATGAGAATCCTGGAAATGCTCTGTTTTTAAAGAGATCTAAGTTGTTAAGGCCACTAGAAAGTTGTCCTTCCGTTGGAGCACAACCTACTTTATTCCAAAAAAGAGCAGCTATGAGGAAGAATTCAGCTGATAGTGGACCAAATTTCGGGGTGTTGGATGGAGGAAAGTTTAGTGTTTCAAGTGGTACTGAGGGAGATAAAGGGAAGAAAGAAATGGGTAAAGAAGAGAATGAGAAGAGGAAAATTAACAACAGAGATGATGTAGAAGATGTGAGCATTGATGAGTCAGCTCTGAACTATGATTCAGATGAGTTTACTGAGAATACCAAGGTGGAGGAAACTCTTAAAAATGGGGGAAATACCATAAATGCAAACACTAATGCTACTGGAGGAGACCAAAACCAAAAGGGTAAAAGGAAAGGGCTTCCTGCTAAGAATTTGATGGCTGAGAGGCGCCGTCGAAAGAAACTCAATGATAGGCTTTACATGTTGCGCTCTGTTGTTCCAAAGATTAGCAAAGTAAGAATTTTCTTTCAGACTTTCTTTTTTATCTTGTGAATTCAAGTATGAACTATTGTGTTCATTTTGATCCTCAGAAAACCATCAAATTTTCTTACTTTTTCTTATTTTGGTGTGTGTGTTTTTGTTTTCTGGTGGCATTTTTGGATTATATGTGAGTCACTGGCAATCTTTTGTTTTTATGTCTTCTCAAAATGCTGTGAGAAAGTTAGCATTAATTTCTCTCACATGGAGTCTGGTTGTGTGTTTCAAATTTCACCATAATTCTTTGGACCACATTTCAGTAACTTCTTTCAACTCATCCATAAGTAAAGTTCAATACTTGCAATCTTTTCTTATCATGTCTTTATACTTTTATATTTGAGCACCGTAAATAGTTACATTGTTGGTATTTTAGCAACAATATAAAACACATAAAATATGAAAGAAAGATATATTGGAAGCACACAATAATCTGTTGTATTGTTCAGATTATATAGGCAAAAAAAAAAAACAGAAACCTGTTAAACTTACTCCTAAAATCATGCCACAAACACTTAACTTACTCCTAACATCATGTGACAAAAAATTAAAAATTAAAAATCCCTAAAGACTTGGTCTACAGACCTATTATTAAGCAAGTCTAAGGCAAATTCTCAACATACATCCTATGTGCTCTGTGTTTATATTTTTCTTCAAGTATCTATGTTTAGCTCGCCCACGAAGCCGACTCTCTAAATTCATGGAAACAACTTTAAAAAATTTGAATGTACCCCATACCCATGGGTTTGTCAAATGAAGAGTAGTTAAACTTCTAATCTAACTAACCTCGAAGAAGGAGCATGTTGCTTTACTTGCAAAAGAAGGGTTTTGGGAAGTTCGTATTTTCTCAGTTTTGCTTCTTAGAAATAGTATGATTTACCTTCTCCTTTTACTTATAGATGGATAGAGCTTCAATTCTCGGGGATGCTATCGAGTACCTGAAGGAACTTCTACAGAGAATCAATGACCTCCACAATGAATTGGAGTCAACCCTTCCAAGCTCCTCACTGACACCTACAACCAGCAGTTTCCATCCATTGACACCCACTCCAGCTACCTTTCCTAGCCGTATCAAGGATGAACTTGGCCCCAGTTCATCACCAGGTCTGAATGGACAGCCAGCAAGAGTAAGCTTCATATCTATATCATGAAAAGATACTTTCACCTTTTACTTTTCTTTGTTTCTGCAATTATATCTAGTTAGGTCTTTCTGAGTTTTATAAAATATCAGTTTTTAACTGATCATATATATGTTGTACATGGGTACTTGAAGAAAAATGAAGAGTCAGAGAGTAACATAGAAATGGTTTGCATGTAGCGTCATTAGATATGAGTCACATTGTAAATTTAGCCAAATGTGTGTGTGTGTGACTGTATTTATATAGGTTGAAGTACGGCTGAGAGAAGGAAAAGCTGTAAATATCCACATGTTCTGTGGGCGGAGACCAGGTCTTTTGCTCTCCATAATCAGGGCTTTGGACAACCTTGGACTTGACGCCCAGCAAGCAGTCATTAGCTGTTTCAACGGTTTTTCCATGGATATCTTTCGAGCTGAGGTACATTTTCTGACTCCTTGTAAACTTCCCATTTTGCTTTTCAAAAGTTGATGACAGCAATAACGGTGGTGACCATGAAAACTTTAACATGATCATGACATGAAAGAAAAACGAATATATGTAGCCTTCCCTCTTAGCCAACTCTGTTATCATGAGAAAAGCATCTGCAGTTTGGATTATAGCTTTCTCCTATCTGGTTTGTCATGCAAGTAAAGGATAGCAGGGGTATCTTCTATATTCTTATCGAGAATTCACAGTTTGCTTTTGAGTTTTAACATACTAATTGTTGTGTTTTTCCAATTTCCAGCAATGCAAGGAAGGGCAGGACATCAATCCTGGGAATATCAAAGCTGTACTTTTGGATTCAACTGGCTTCCCCAACATGATATAGAGGTTTCTTCCCCCAAGTTTATATTTTGACCATGAATAGTCTTGAAATCTCCATGAGGTAAGTGTATATTTGTTCCACCAGATCAAATTATATAAACCTGAAAAACATTAACTTTGTTTCTTCAGGTCGGAAACTCATCATCAACTAAGCTAAACTTTTGGACAAACTGATAAACTGTAATTTGCAAAATCTTTTTCCGCTTTTTACTAATAAAAACATATGTTGTTATATTTGGAATGTATGTAGACTATAGTCGAGCAAACATGTGGCGTTACGCCTTAGATTTGAAACACTTTAAATTCAGATTTCAGATTTGTTTTTAAAGGCAATACTCATATGAACCTGAGAAAGTGGGTTGATATGATCCTGGAATTATTATGGACTTTTCCAACTAAGCCAATTCTCTACGTTGCATGAAATGTGCTGCTTTTTGTCGCAAATTTGACATTAGAACAAAACTTGAGCAACATGTAAAAACATAAGTCTAATTTACATCTCCTTGCTATAATATATACTAGTTGGTGTTTTTTTTTTTTTTTTTTACAACATGGGCTCAAACTCACACGTACACAGGCACATACTACCACACAGGCGAACTTTAATTTCAAGTACGGGTGAACTCTCTTTCGACCAATGAACCTACTGCTCCAGTTCATAATACATACTAATTTTAATATCATATACTATGTATGTGATATTATCCAAATGTCACATGATAGTTTAATGTTTTATAAAAACTAATTAAAATAATCTTCATTATATTACATTATTAGAAATAGATATAACAAAAAAAAAATTAAGGCTTAATATTTGTAGAAACTAAATATATAATCTTTCTATTTTAGTTTTTCTATCTAAATTTACATATAAAGTATTTAAAATATAATTATTATAATATTCTATAATAAATTTTATTAATTAATTTGATGTAAATTTTAAAACATATAATTTATAATTTAATTGCAAGTTAAGCTTTCGAAATTAAAATTTTAATACAAATATATTTATAACCTTTTACTTAGTTTATACAAAATTGTACACATGTAATTAATTTTACGATTTTTATATTATCAATTATTTATTTTATCACATATCATTTACTATTATTTTATTCATAATATTTGCAGACATTCACCATTATAATTTACAGATTTATAAGTATCCACAGTTTTGGTTAAAGCTTTTCTAATTTAGGATATGGCTGTTCTAACTTCATCTGTTTGTTAGTCTTGTAATTGCTATTCTTTGACTATTTACTGCCACCGAAAAAAATGTTTTATTTGTATATTATAAATTACTTATTCTAATGTTTACCTCTATATTATTATTGGTTATAAAATGTTATTATTTACGATCATATACATCATATACTATTAATTAAAAATTATATATCTTTAAAATTATGAAATTTATTGATGTAGTATAAATCATTTCGTAAATATCTAAAAGAATATACTAATAATTTTATTTGATAAATTTTCAACGCCATTTATCATTTACTCGCAATTGCTTATTAGGATTTAATATAATATTTAATTCACTAGGTCCACTTCAATCGTCCCAGTGATAAGTTGGACATAATTCAATTGGTAAACATAGTTCGACAGTCTATTGGTATTTAAATTTAGTGACTTCAATTCTAATTTTTTAAGTGCTACCTTATACCTCAGCAATTGATTTATATACAATAGGTTAGAGGTTCGATCCCATTAAAGGCGAAATGTCCACATGACTACTTGGTGGGTGGTTGTATGTCCATGTATAGTCGAGACGCCTCTCTCTGTGAACTGTACACGACTCTCTATGGAGGGAGGGGGCAAAATCCTCCTGAAAGAAAATACCTTCTGTTGTTGAGAGACCGGGACGGTGTCCCTAAGGATGACACTTTGAAGACTTCTCCCAGAAGAAACGATCCACCATCAACAATAAAAGGTGCCTTTTATTGTTGAGGGGGATTGACTTCTATGGAAGAAGTCTTCAAAGTATTACTGACAGTGACTTTCTAGGTCTACAACCCAAGTGTAGGTTATATTCAAGTAATAAAATCTCGAGAGTTCGAGGTCGATCCACAAAGAAGTTTATTAAAACTTACAAGATTACAAGTATTATGCTATAACAGAAATTTAACACTTAATTTTGGAAAAAGCATTGATAATGAAAGTAGTAGCTAAAAACACTAGAAATAAAAAGTCAATGTAAGAAATTAACTAAAAATAATAAAAAGCAAAGAAGAAAATATGCTGAGGTTAGAGGATCAACTCTTGGTGTCATATTAAGATTATATTTTAATACTCAATGTTATTACTCAATTAGAATCCACACATAAATGGGGTCTCAATCGGATGATCTATGTAACGCCCCAAAGTTTTTAGTTTTTAATTGTGTAAAATTGCAAAGTAATTTGTTATGGTGTGTTGGTTGAGTTCTTTGCGTTGTTTCTTTTAGTCCTATGTTCAAGCTTTGTTAGTCCTATGTTCGAGCTTTGTTGTACGTAAGGGAGAAGTATTTTTGATTAGTTTTACTCTTTTGGTTGGGCATTAGAGTTTAAATTAAACTCTAGGAAATCTAGTGGATATCTTTTTATTATATTTTACTCTAAAATTGAATTTCAAAATTTCCTAAATTAGCTCTTACTCCTAACCGTCCATACCCCCTTCTGGTTGTTGTTTCTTTGTTTTTTTTTTTCACTTTCTTTGCTTTCTTCTTTTATTATTTCTTTTTCTTCATAGAAGTGATCTTATCTTTCTTTCCATCATTTTTGTTCATTTGTTGTCATTATGTCTTCTTTTGTGTTTGTTTCGGCAATCGTATTGGATCATTGTAATTGGGGTGTAAGTTCGATTGAATTATTTTCCGTTATGTTGCTTTCTTTTGTTTTGTTTTTAGTCAACTTTGGGGGTCGTGTAATGATTAATTCGTGTGTTAGTAGTTTAAACGTTACTGTGTTTTCGTTAGGTGAAGGGAACAAAGATCGATTACCTCCAGTAGAGTAAGTCACATTTTGGGCGTTGTTACTCGAGTGGTAAGGACTCGATTTTGATTTTAGAGACTGAAGTGTTGATTATTATATGCTTTTAGACTGGATCTTGTGATGGTTAATTGGTGTAATTTGTGGAACAAATGTAGGTTTTGTGAGTTTCTCACGTGTAGGTGATCAATTTCGTTATCAGGTGTGTGATCTAACTCAAAAAGCTCATCAGAATTTGAAAACATTGTGAAAACAGGGGTTGGTTTCGAAACTGCCCAGCGACCACATGGCCGTATGGTGGACTGTGTGCGCCACACGACCGTGTGTGTTTTTACAAGCTATGTGGAGCACATGGTCATGTGAAACCTTGTAGATCGTGTGGGTAGGCCATGTGGACCACACGAGTTAGTTTTTTGGGCAGCGTGGGCCTTTTTACCAAATTTTAGGGCTAATTAGGGGCTATTTGAGGGACTCAAAATTTGGGTCCGCAGACATCGTATGGGGCTAGAAAGGCCTAGGTTTTAGTACGTAAAAGTATACGAATAAGCTTAGAAGATATGTTAAGTAGGAAATGTTACCATTAAATCATGTGCTATGTTATGAGTTCTATGAAAATATGTATGTATGCATGCCATATGCTTTATGATATATGTAAGTATGATATATGATTATGATTTGTTTGTGTTTCGGGGTAGGTTATGATATGATGGAGGAAGTGCTATATGGCAATTTATACTGCAATTATGGCGGCTAGACTATAAATTTAAGTATGGCAGCTTAGCTACAATTATATGAGTGGCACATCGCCACCTATTGGTCTGATTGGATGGATGAACTCTATTAGTCTTATATGGTGTGATTGGTTGGATGAAGATGGTGTGTAACAGATGGGGGTAAGACATAATATGCTATGATATGTTACGCTATGTTACGAAATGGTATGATATGATACAACATGTTATGTTATAATAAGATATATCTTGATATGAAATCTGATATGCTATGAGACAAATTAATGGTTGTGATTACTTGTATTGAAATTATGGGTTAAATCACACACTGTGCTTAAAGTTCATGCCTATATTTTGGTTCGTTTCAAGTGATCTTTCAACTTAGGATTGGAAAGCGACTCTGGAGCTCGAATTTCACATTTCTTTTGGTTTAAGTACTTTGGACTTTCTTTTTGTTTAATATGGACATTTTAGACTTTTCATTGATTTTTTGGACTTTGAGACATTTTAAGTTTTATTTAGAATGTTTGGATTATTTGGTATTTATCTCACAAAAGTTTTTACCTTGAGTGACGCCTAACTTAAGATAATTAAAAATGAATCACAATTTTAAAATTGATAAGTTATAAGGTTTTCCGCAACTTAATAAATTGAAGTTTACTAAGAGATTTTTCTCGCAACACTTAAGCAAATTGGACTTGATTTTTGGTAAAACTATTTTAAGTTGTGATTTGGAAATTTCTATGATTTTTCAAGAGCCGTTCAAAGTGACATATCTTTTCGTTAAAAGTTGGTTTCTTTCAAAATTATACAACCTCTATGTTTTGGTGGGGTATGGGGTGTTAAATTCTAGCAATGTATGCCCACTAATTAAGCAAATGAATCCATGAGAAAATTTATGTCCATTAATGAAGTGTCCAAAATGATTGTCCAATAAGTCTAAGAGTTGAACAAATGGATCTATAAGCAAATGATGGTGCAATATGACAGTTCAACTGTTTAAGTTCAGTCCAACCATATGGTATTATAATCACCTGATAACTTCAAGACTTATAAAAAAATTTCAAATATTTATTATGCTAATTTTTATGTCTACAGCAAATCAATGCTAATTTATCCAAGCATTCATTGTGCCATATATTGTCTATAACAAATAAAATATCTTACTTTACAAGTATGATTATAACAAGTAATTGATAATTAATTTTAGCTCAAATGATGAGTATGTAATTTACCTTAATATTTCCCAAGAGTTTCACCCTTTCACCTCAGCATTGAAAACTTAAAATAACATAGCAAAAGTAAACAACTCAAACTTAGGTGAAATAGACATATTAGAAATAAGAAACTTGAAATTGTACACAAATAATGAAACAAACAAAAACTTAACAAGCAAATGATCTTGAACTCAACTTCAAGATGCCTCCTATGTTAAAACAAAAATCTATTTACAAAGATTTGTGAAGAGGAAAATGGCAATACAAAGGACTTGTTAATAATAAATTTATCGGCCTACTTCTTTATCATCTTTTGAGGCATTTTTCACATGTTAAAAGATGACTCCTTTTGTCCAAGATAACGACTCTCAATGGGAATAGTCTAATAGATTTGATTGATGGTGGACATCTTGTCTATATGCTGTAAAAATTTCAAGTCCAAAATCCAATTGTGTTAGGAGATATGAGCCAAACACGAAAATACTTCAAAACTATCCATCAACGTGAAACTTGTAACTTTATCTTTACTTTTGGATTTCTTCTTGATGCATTTTGGTATTGGTGTTCCAATATTTGAATAGATATTCAATTCCTCTTTTCGAAGATATAAGGTACACCCAAAATGGAGTCCTGAAGCTCAAGACATGATCGAAACACTAAGTAGTGTTCCGATTGAAAGTTCTGAATGTGTTGAAATTACAAATTTTTAATCTTTCGAGCTTTGAGCTTTCACTCATCATCTTGGATCAACTTTAGGCGTAGTGCATTTAATCTCATAGTTTCATGTATTGATGTCTTCTTCCCAAACTTGTTTTACCTGCAAACCCCACATGGAATATTTTATTGAAACTAAATACATAAAAAACACTAAAAATACACGATATTTACAGTACAAACAAAAAAAGTCAAATCACTAAAATAAATTTAAAACATATAAAATGCTCAGAAACCAAGCAAATGTAAGTAAGATATAGTCCAAAATAATCATATAATGATGACTCATCATACCCCACACTTACATTTTTGCTTGTCCTTAAGAAACAAAACAAAAAGAAAAATGCTATTATCCAAAAATAGTACACAAATTAAAATAACATGTGAATAAAATCCAAAAGTATTATAAAACAAGAAGTCATGATGAAAATAGAAATCATATATGCTAGTCAAAATATAAATAATCACATGAATATTTATATAATTAGGCAAAATTAGAAATCTTGGACCTCCGTGCTTGTATGCAATTACCTGTGTGCAATCTTATCCACGCATTAAATAGTAATAAGTTGTAAGTTATGCATAATAATCATGATTTCATAAGTCTATTAATAGTTCCCCTCTCCTTTAATCTGATTCCAATATGCATAACAAGTTCACTAGGTCTTTTGGCTTGTAACATTAGGCTAGGGCTAAGGTAGGATGAAAAGTCAATTTAGACTTAACTCTTAAGCATTAGTTACTTACGAATCATAAAAAGCTTAAAGTATCATTCCCTACTTCCTCAGTATGAGCACTAATTATATTTTCATCTCCATCTATTTTTTTTATTTTTATCTCCTTATTTCTCCATCTTTCAAATAAAGCATGGATAAAAGAGGTAGACAAAAAATAGTCCTTATCTTTTATTTTTTTCATGATGTATATACAAAGTATAGTGAAGCCATGCTTTATTCATTTTCTGACCCTAAAATATCCACATTAATATTTCTACTTATCCCATTTAATACTTAAGTTAAAGGAATACGTCTTGTAAGCACTAAATACTTAGGGTAAACAAAAGGATTGAGATTTAGAAATTAAGGCTTTATAAGCTAAGATAACAACATTAAAAGAAAAAAATCTTAAAAGGCTCAAAATCAGGGTACTAATAAAATTTATGCAAGGGTTGGCTCGAAAGGCTCAAATGATCAAAAGGAATTGCCTAGATCTTCATTTATCATGCATTTGGAACTACTCATTATATTTAAGGGTAATAAGCCAATTGATTCTAAGATCATGATTAAGATATTACTTACAACCCATTACAAGTCATGCATATCATCTAAGATGACAATGTATTAAAGAAAACTCAAAAGATAATATTGTTAAATAAAGTTTAAAGAGGAAAATACTAAGTCCTAACAAAACCTAATTACACAAAACCCATTAAACACATTTTATAATAAGTTAGCAACTAATCTTTCATTAATCATCAATTATTCAAGCTTACATACTTTAGTACTTCGCAAGCATGTTAAAATATCAAAAGTACTATGTATATTAAATGATCATGCATAACATTTACTGACATCACACATAAAGAAAACAAAACTGACAAAGAATTTTTTTAAAAAGTGAAAAATAGGTGTCAAGATTACACCTTATCCTCCATTTGAACATAAAATGATGCAATTCAAGAATGCTATTCACTCCTTACTTGCATTTTACAAATATATATATATATTTAAAAATAATAATAAAGGTAGCCATTCTAATAATGTGCAGTCTCAAAATTATTTTACATACTCTGTCACCTTGATTACAATAAGAACCCCTAGTGTTTTTTTTTAAAAGAGACTTAGGATTTTCACAAAAGTATTCCCTACCCCTTGCCAAATTAGGGCATTGTCCTCAATGTCAAAATCATAAGTGAAGTTTAGAGGATATCACCTATGATAGTTGGTCAAGATTGGTACAACTGAAACACGACAATATGTATATATATAAATGTAAATATAAGTTAAACCCAAAAGTTGGATAATGTCACAAAGACAAAGTTAAATCCATTTCTTGCTTGTCAGAATCTCTTTTCCTTTTCCTTGATTCAACAATCTGTTGAGTGATTAGATCTTGATGGTAATCAAAAGCTTCAAGCTTAACGAATAGTTCATCAATAGTTGTAGCAACAATCAAGACATTCCTTGCCTTTGAAAACACAAATCCACTTTCCACAACATTATCTAAAAATTAGAGAAATTTGTTATAATAACCATTAACATTAAGCAAACAAAGAGTTTTTTATGTTTGAAGAAAAATGACCAAGAGGTTACGAAAAATATTTCCTCTAATGTACCAAAACCTCCAGGTAAGGCAATGAATGCATCAGTAGTGTCAAACATTTTGCTAACCGTTCAGGAACACTCCAAACTAGTAATTCTTTATCCATGGTTGGTCCAAATAATGCATTTTCTTTGAACATTCTTGGGATTATTCCCAAAACTGAAATCCCTTTAACATTATGTTGATGTAGCTACTGATCCCATTAAACCCATACTTCTTCCTCCATAGATTAACTTAATTTTTTCATTGGCTAGCACTTCCCCCAATTTTATAGCCATATCTGTAAAAGTTTTATCTTTTCCTAGATAAGATCAACAAAAAAAACACAAATCTTTCCATACTTCTGAGTTGAAGTACTTGCCATGTTTTTTTTGAGTGTCTGAATATGAACGAGGGTGTAGTGAATTATATAAATTTCGGACCCCACATAGAATAATAATAAAATAGAAAGATAAAATAAGATGTCAGGAAAAAAATAAAACAAGTCAGAGGCAATTTTTTCTCGAAAAGAAAAATTCAAAAAGGAACATGCCACAATTAATTATCAAGTACAAAAAAAACATGAATCTCGAGACAATAATACGAAAAAGAAAAAAAATTATCAGGCACGACATAAAATCTAAAAATAGGCAGAAATAAAATATTAATAGTAACAATCGTTTTTTATTATTTTTTTAAATTTTTATTTATTTTTTTATTTTTTTTCCAAATAGTTGAGATCAAGATAAATAACATAGATACAAACATTATGTAAAATGCACAAAATATATGATTATTTCAAATGAAGATTAAAGATTGAGAATTATTTACAATAGTTGTGGTTGTGGCTCACATCTTCCTCCGGTTTTACATCCAGTAACGGCTTAAATGCCTTCTATGAGTCGAGGATCAACTTGTCATCCAGTTTTCTTATAAATTGGCAAACAGGGACTTTTATCTTTAGATTCCCAAGACGATTCCATTCATATTGGAATTGATATCATAAATCATGATTTTTTTTACACAGCTCCACTAGAATGGGTTTTAAGAGAATTCAGATATCTCCTAAATTCTCCTTACACAATCTGTCCTTAATGAATATTATTTTATCTTCTCGGTTTATGGATGCCATCCCAATATATCAACACTGACCGTTACAGATCTTGCACACTTTTGAAAAATCACTCCAAGGTGTTTTACTCTTCGCTTTCTTGCATAACTGCTCCTACTTGTACTAGGTAAATGCAAAAAAGGAAGATATTCCTCAAATAGTACATTTCCTTCAATTATCACTTAAATGTCTGTAGGCATGTCCTTATGCACGAGCATGCTTAATCTCTAGCATCTAACATTGTAAAGCTTCTCTATCATATTTCTGGGGAGACAAGAAAATCGTTTGTGCAACTTTGAAATAATGTTATCCATTTTGAAAACAAAGACAGCTTGAGAAAAAGATTAGAGTACTTTGAAAGAAAAGTAAACGAGATGAGAGAGAAGAGTGAAAGGATTTGAATTAAAGAAAATTTAAAAGTAAGAATATACCGTATCAGTTTTATGGGTAGCTGATGGGACCGACTATAAAGCCACGAAGTACCGTTATTCGCCATTTAACTAGGGTAAAAAAATTGAAATAAATAGTAACAATAAAAATAATAATATTTATAATAATATGAACTACTAATTAGTAAAATATATATTTACATCTAAACATTCTTGTAACAAGGATCGAAAAGACAAATAAATTCATCTTGAGCAAATTAATTTTCTAGGAATAATTTGAGTTTTTGTACGTTTACCTTGAATGCATTACCGTTCTTTGGATTCTCAATGTCAACTGCCCCATGAGGGTACACATGCTTTATAACAAATGGACCACTCCACATTGATCTTAGTTTTCCAGAAATAAGTGAAGTCAGGAGTTATAGATCAAAACCTTTTGTCCAACATCAAATGTCTTTCTTAACACCATATTGTCATGAAAAGCTTTGGTTCTTTCTTTCTTTATTTTTGAATTCTCATAAGCATCATTTCTAAGTTCTTCAAGTTCATTAATTTGCAACTTTCGCAACTTAGAAGCATCATAAAGATTGGAGTTAAGCATTTTAATTGCCCAATATGCCTTATGTTCAATTTCCACAAGTAAATGACAAGGTTTCCATAAACTAATCGATAGGGAGACATGCCTAATGATGTTTTGAAAGTAGTTTGGTAAGCCCATAATCATTAAGTCTCAAAGACCAATCTTTGTGAGTTGGATTAACTGTTTCAAAATGTTCTTAATCTCCCTATTTGCAAGTTCTACTTGTCCATTTGTCTGAGGGTGATAAAGGGTTGCAACTTTGCATGTGTAGTGGTATATTTCATCATTAATGATTCAAAAATTTTGTTGCAAAAATGTGTGCCCCCATCACTTATAATAGATCGAGGAATCTCAAATCGACTTAAAATATTTTCTTTTAAAAACCTAATCATTGTTTTGTGATAATTATTTCGACATGGAATCGCCTCTATCCATTTTGGAACATAATCTATTGCAGCCAAAATTGATGGAAAATGTCCCATGAAGTCGATACCCCAACAATAAAAAATTTTAATCACCAAAATTGGATTCAAAGGCATCATATTTCGTTTTGAAATGGATCCATATTTTTGGCAATTTTCACATGATTTGCAAAAATTGTTAGTATTCTTGAATAAGGTTGGCCAAGAAAATCCACATTGTAAAATTTTTGTAGTAGTTTTCTTGGATGAAAAATGAGCATCGTATGGATTAGAAAGAAAAAAAAATTAATGATCAAAGTGGTATTTGAACAAATACGGATCTCCAATAAATGTTTTTTACCTCAAAAAAATTCATTTTATCTTGTAAACTCCACTGAGAATGAATTTTTCCTATCGCAAGAAAATTAGCAATGTTAGCAAACCATGGTATAACAAAGATATTTAAAAGTTCATCAGGAAAAATATCATTAATTGGGGAAGTTTGAAAAGATTCATCAAAAACAAGTTTTGACAAATGGTCAATTACAACATATTCTACTCTTTTATTATCTCGAACTGTGATGTCAAATTCTTGAAGAAGAAAAATCCACCTAATCAACTAGAGTTTGGCATCCTTTTTGGAGAGAAGATATTTTAAAGCTGCATGATCACTAAAGACAACAATAGATGATCAAACAAGGTAAGATCTAAAATTTTCCAATGCAAAAACTACTGCAAGTAATTATTTTTCAATAGTAGAATAATTCATTTGAGCGCTACTTAAAGTTTTACTTGCATAATGAATGACATATGGTTTCTTATCTTTCCTTTTTTCTAACTCAGCACCAACAGCATATCACTAGCATTACACATTACTTCAAATGGTAAAGATCAATCAGGGGGTTTCATTATAGTAGCAGAAGTGAGCATAATTTTAAGTTTTTCAAAAGCCATTTCACACTCTCCAGTTCATTCAAACACACTATTCTTTAATAATAGATTACACAAAGGCCTAGATATAGCACTAAATTTTTTTATGAATCTCCTGTAAAATCCTGCGTGTCCTAAAAATGACCTAATGTCCTTTTCAAATTTTGGTGTTGGCAAATTGGAAATTAACTCAATTTTTGACTTGTCTACCACAATCCCTTTTGAAGAAACTATGTGTTCCAAAAAAATTCCTTTAATAACCATGAAATGACATTTTTCCCAATTAAGAACAAGATTTTTTTTCTTTACATCTAATTAAATCCTTTTCTAAATTAGATAAGAAATCATCAAATGAATCATCAAAAATAGAAAAATCATCCATGAAGACTTCTAAAATGCGTTCAACCATATCATTAAAAATGCTAAGCATGCATGTCTAAAACGTGGTTGGTACATTACATAATCCAAAAGGCATCCTTCGATATGCAAAAGTGTCAAAATGACATGTGAATGTGGTTTTCTCTTGATCCTCAAGTGAAATTGCAATTTGGTTACACCCTAAATATCCATATAGAAAATTAAAAAAATTTATACCCTGTAACTCTTTCTAAGATTTGATCCATGAAAGGTAAGGGGAAAGGATCTTTTCTAGTAACTGAATTAAGTTTACCGTAGTCAATGCAAATGCTCCAACTAGTAACAGTCCTAGTTGGGACCAATTCATTATTTTCATTTTTGACTACAATAACCCCATATTTCTTGGGTACAACTTGGGTAGGACTTACCCATTTGTTGTTAGAAATAGGGTAAATGATTCCTTTATCCAAGAATTTAATAACTTCATTTCTCACAATTTCTTTCATATTAGGATTAAGCGTTCATTGCACTTGTCTAGAAGGTTTAGCATTTTCCTCTAAATAAATGTTATGTATGCAAATCAATGGGTTAATTCCTTTTATGTCAGCTATGGTCCATCCTAATGCATTTTTAAGCATTTTCAAAATTTTCACTAGCCTACCTTTTTGGTGTGCATCAAGTTTTGAGGAAATTATGATTGGAAAAGTTTCATTCTCACCCAAAAATGAATATTTTAGATCACATGGTAGTTGATCAACTAATGGTGTTAAAACATCTGTATTTGCTAGAAGTTCCTCAAACTTTTTTTCCAATAAAAGTTCTTATCTTATCCCTGAAAAGAATTTAACACAGAATCAATGCATGGATTTTTTTGTTTCGTCATCAATTTCAAATTCAATTAAATAATTTTCCAAAGGATTGAATAGTTTGGAATTGATGAAATGTTCATGGACAAGTTGTTCAATGAAGTCCAATTCATGTACATCAGAATCTTCAGCAGGTTGCTTACAAACATTAAACACATTTAATTCTAATGTCATGTTTCCAAATTTCCTGTAATTAATCAAAGCATTAGAAGTTGCAAGGAATGGAAGACCTAGAAAAATAGGGATTTGTATAGTAGAATCTGAGATAGGATGTGTGTACAAAACAATAAAATCAACTGGAAAATATTGTAATGCCCCAGAATTTTTATTTTTGTTCTTACGAAGGTGTGACATAACTGTGTATTTTCTTCAGTGGTTAAATGTTCTGGGTGTGTGAGAGGTCCCAAGTTCAAGCCATGACTTGGGCAAATTTTGGTATTTTTATGAATAAGGCCTATCTTTTGGCAGTAGGCTTTAAGTAAAATGTGGCAGATAATTAACAAAATAGGTCTGTTGGTTTGGTGGATAAGTGGAGTATTAGTGTGAAGGTCTTGTGTTCAATTCTCTGTGATGGCGTGGAGACAATATTTTTGCTCCAATTTCAGCTAAGAGTTATGTTGGAGAAAAATTCTGAGTAGTTGTGTTTTAGTGGGTTAATAGAGAGTGATTTTAGGAGATATTGGGGGAGAGGTTATCAGAAAATAATCTGATTATCTTTTTGTTGTAGAAAAAAATAGAGTTTCGATTTTCTCTCCAATTACCCAAACTTTTTCTGACGTTTTCTTCTTCTTTTTTCCTTCCTCTACCGATTCTTTCCCCTAGTTTTTGCCGAAATTTCCATTATTTTTCCCCTTCCATTTCTTTCTTTATTTTCCAATTGATTTGGTTATTCATCGTTGGTTACGTGTGTTCGGTAAGTAACGGTTTTGTCTATTGTTAATCATTCTTGGTTAATCTTTGAAAGAGGGATTCCTTTTTGGTGTTTAGGAGTTAATCAAGGGGCTGGTGGTTTTCAATCGACGCTGTGATTGTGCGAAGTCGTTCTTACTCAAGCGAGGTTTTGGAGGCGTAGGAGTGTTTACGCATCAGAAACGATACCAGGAGTGTACCTAAAACGCAGAAAATAGGATTCGGTGAAAAGTTGAAATTGCTTGCTGTCGAAAAATAAGAGAAATAAGAGATAATGATGTGGAAAATTGTAGAGAAAGGAAATAAGGGTGTTATAAACTTGGAAATCAACATTCTGCACTAACATAGTTTTAGACAGCAGTAGTAGTCTAACTTCGAAAAATCATCAAAAATAGGAGAAATTGAGTTGAGGTTGAATAAAATATGAAATTAAATTTTATTTAGTCTAGTTTTTCATGGAAGAAACTGTGTAAGCAATGAAATTTTAAGCTATGAGATATAATGAATTTTGTGAGACAGGGCTAGAATGGGTTCAGGTTCCCCTTTTCTGAGTTTGGAAAAATTATTGAAAATTGTAAAAAAATAATTAGAGGCTTAATTTTATATTTTTAAATCCTTAACAAGTCTATTTTCAAGAGAAACAAACGAAAACATCATCTGAATTTCGTACTAAGAGATAAATATTTTTTAGTAAGGAAAGGTTGAAGCTGTCAAACAGCAGAATGGGGATAAATTTGAAGATTTTACTGTACTTATTTGATAAAATATAAGATTTTAAAATTTTATGGTAGAAAGGTATTTGAGTCTAGTTTCGAAAACATCAAGTAGATCTTAATTTGGAATTTTGTAGCTCAAGATATAAATAATTTAGCCACAATAACTCAAGTAGACAACTTTGAATGAACATATAAGTAAATAGTGAAAACATATATGAATATCTAGCTAGCATGGGTTACATTAAAAATGGATGACATGACCAAGGCCAATTTGGGCCGAGTGGGCCATACGGGCACACACAGGCTTGTGGGCCCATTTTTACCATAATGTTTCTAAGGTTGCACGGGTCACCCAAGTTGACTGTGAACCTACTATAAGGTCGGTAAGCGCTACTTAGACCCCTAAATGTGTGAAATTGACTAAATGAGATTTGTACTGAGCCTGTTAATATCTGAACCGAATATATGTACTCAAATTGCATAATAGCATATCATCCATTGTATGTTGCATTGTATTGGGTTGGGGGTTGTTACTCGGAGGAAGTGTACTGAAAGGCTTGAAGCCTAATTTACTAGCAGCTCAGCTGCAAACTACTGTTTTGTGCCGCATTAAGTACCACTTGGAGTGTAGGGATGGGTGGATTGATTATATCCCCACATGGAGTGTAATTTTGGATGGAGATAGTGTGTAGAGGCTGGTTGGGTAGGATTTTGCTACTGCATAACTGTCTCTGCTACTGATACTGTGATAGGCTAAGGCCCTACTGCATTTTTGACACTGTACTGAGATGAGTTAAAACCCAAATTGTCATTGATACTGAAAAGGGCTTAGGCCCAAGACTGTTCCACTATGCACTGTGAATACTGATTGTTTGTTTGTTTCTGCAAGATTACCCACTGAGTTTACATAAACTCACCCTTTTTTGTTTAGCATGTACAGGAAATCCCAGACTTAGACAAATCGCTGCGACGGAGGACTCAGCGGTGACCACAATAATTTTTGGACTTATGGTTTTCAATTTACGTTTTATGATTTAATTATTATTGATTATTTGGGTTGTAATTTAAGGACCCTCTGGGACTTAGGTTTTAAATTTTGGGTTCTTATTTATTTTACTTTATGGATTTATACTTGCTGGTCGTAGAAAATTCAGTTTTCAAAAAGTTAAAGTAGTTTCCAAACGCATGATCACTTAGACTGTTTTATTAAAACTTCCGCAATGATGGATGTTTCAAAACAAATGTTCTAAATGAATAAAGTAAACTTCCTAAGTTCTAACAAAGGTTTACTAAAGATAATAACATGAATGTTTTCATCGTAACAACGAGGTTTCAAAAACACTATCATGTGACATTGCCAAATACAGCCATAACGTCTAGGCTGAGTTTGAGGTGTTACAAATATTTTTTTTCAATTTGAACCAACACATCTTCTACTATCCCTCGAGGAATTTTGACATGTTGATCAACTAACTCAACTGTGACAGATGTTGGCTTAAGTTCACCTAAACCTAACTGCTAATAAACAGAGAAAGGTAAAAGATAGACACTAGCACCAAGGTCAAGCAAAGCACGCTCTATTATAGTGTTCCCAATGATCCATGAAATTGTAGGGCAACCAGGACATTTATATTTAGGTGGAATGATATGTTGAATGACTGAACTCACATGTTCAGTTAAAAAGGCTTTCTTTTGCATATTATGTTTCCTTTTAACTGTGCACATATCTTTCAAAAACCTAGCATATGACGGAACTTGTTTAATCGTATCCAATAAAGGAATATTAATCTTGACTTGTTTGAAAATTTCTAAAATTTTAGCATTTTGATTCAAATTCCTTATTGGTTACAATCTTTGAGGGAAATGAGCAGAAATCTCACTTTTTCCTAGTCTAGGTTGTCAGAACATTTAGGCTTACCATCATCCTGACCACTAATTTGTGGAGTAAGAGAGGGCTCTTGGGCTTTGGAAGGAATGCTTTTATCAATGGCCTTCCCACTTTGAAGAGTCGTGATATAATTTACATCTTTTTTTTTTTTGGATTTCTTTTGGACAAGAAACATGACATTGAGTAGAAGGATTAGGTTGAGGTTGAGGTTGAACAGGAAACTTACCTTTTTCTTGAATGTGCAATGAGGCTATTACCATAGAAAATGTGCTCTTGATTTCATTTATATCTTGTGAAGTCTAATTACTGGCATTTGTTTGTGTCTGTATGAATTCTTGCAATGTCTCCTCTAAAATTTTAACACGCGAAGACGAATTGGATCATAGTGTTTTAAGGTTTTGGGTTTGAGGGAAACGAGCATGACTATTATCCTGCCAGTTAAAGTTAGGGTGGTTTCTCCGTTGAGGGTTGTAAGTGCTTGAGTATGGAGAATGAAAAGGTTTTTTGAATGTTTCCACAACATTTGCTTGATCATGCAACATTTCTTTGAAAAGTGAAATGTTTGGGCATTCCAAAGTAGAATGTCTTTTGATTTCACAAATACCATAAATTTCTTTAGTTTTTCCTGGTTTAACTTCTTGTACATTCCTAAGCTCCATGGCTTCAACCTTTCTAGTTAAACTAGCCATCCTAGCACTTAGATCATCTTATTGACTAAGATGATATTTTCTTTTATTATTATCAAGATTCAATTTAATGTAACCTTCAGAAGGGTTAACTATGTGTCAAGATTATGAATTTCCTTCCAAATGATCTGGGTAGTCAAAGGCCTATTCAGGTTCTTTATCAAGGAACTCACCATTACACATTATCTCAACAAATTGTTTGTTTCGAGAGTTAAACATTCATAAAAGAAACTTAAAGTCTACCAATTTTCAAAACCATGATGTGGGCAAGAAGTTAACAAATATTTGAAACATTCCCAACATTGAAAAATGGTTCATTTGAATTTTGCAAGAAATTTTGAATTTGTCTTTTACAAGCATTGGTCTTTTGTGTTGGAAAAAATTTCTTTAAAAATTTAGTTTGCATTTCTTGCCAAGTACCAATTGATCTTGGTTTTAAATTGTTAAACCTAATTTTCACCTTATCTTTTAAAGAAAAAGGAAATATTTTGAGTTTATCAATTTCATTAGCACAAGGTGGATCATTAAAGGTAGCACATACTTCATCAAAATCTTTAAGATATAAGTAAGGACTATCAGACTCTAAGCCATGAAAATTAGGAAGTAAAGTTATCATACCAAGTTTGAACCGAAAATTATTTGCATTCAAAGGTAAAACAAAGCAAGAGGGTGTTGAGTTTTGAGGAGGTTGCACGTAATCATGCATGGTTTACAATTGTCGAATCTCATTTTCATCAGGAGCTCTTTCAATTTCATCCATGATTGGTGAATGTGGAGGTGTCTCAATCAAATTACCAACTAAATGACGAGAATTAAAATCACAATGCCAAATATGCATAACTAAATTAGGTGGTAGAACCAGCCAAATAAATGTACAGAAAAAAGAATACATATAAACTTGTGATCTAAATCTTACATTCCTCGGCAATGGAGCCAAAAACTTGATTGTGACTTTCTAGGTCTACAACCCAAGTGCAGCTTATATTCAAGTAATAAAATCTCAGGAGTCTGAGGTCAATCCACAGAGAAGTTGACTAGAACTTACAAGATTACAAGTATTATGCTAGAACAGAAATTTAACACTTGATTTTCGAATAAGCATTGATGACGAAAGTAGTAGCTAGAACCACTAGAAATAAAAAGTCAACGTAAGTAATTAACTAAAAATAATAAAAAGTAAATACATGGAAGAAAATATATTGAGGTTAGAGGATCAACTCTTGGCGTCATATTAAGATTAAATTTTAATACTCAATTAGAATCCACACATAAATAGAGGTCTCAATCGGATGATCTAGCAATGTACGTCCACTAATTAAGCATGCGAATCCATGAGCAAAGGTATGTTCATCAATGGAGTGTCCAAAATGATTATCCAATAAGTCCAAGAGTTTAGCAAATGAATCCATAAGCAAATGATGGTGCAATATGACAGTTCAACTGTTTAAGTTCAGTCCTACCATATAATCACCTAATAACTTTAAGACTTATATAAAGATTTCAAATATTTATTATGTCAATTTTATGTCTACAAAAATCAAGGTTAATTTATCCAAGCATTCCTTATGTCATATATTGTTTATCACAAATAAAATATCTTACTTTACAAGTATGATTATAACAAGTGATTGATAATTAGTTTTAGCTCAAATGATGAGTATGAAGTTTACCTTAATATTTCCCAAGGGTTTCACCCTTTCACCTCAGTATTGAAAACTTAAAACTTAGATGAAATAAACATATTGAAAATAAGAAACTTGAAATTTTACACTAATAATAAAACAAACAAAAATTTAACAAGAAAATGGTCTTGAACTCAACTTTAAGATACCTCCGATGCTAAAACCAAAGGCTATTTATAGAGATTTGTGAAGAGGAAAATGACAATACAAAGGACTTGCTAATAATAAACTTCTAGGCCTACTTCTTTGTCATCTTTTGAGGCATTTTTCACATGTTAATAGATGACTCCTTTTGTCCAAGTTAACAGCTCTCAATGGGAATAGTCTAAGATATTTGATTGATGGTCTTCATCTTGTCTATATGTTGTAAAAATTTCAACTCCAAAATCCAATTGTGTCAAAACTGTCTAACAATGTGAAACTTGTAACGTTATCTTTAATTTTGGATTTCTTCCTGATGTATTTTGGTTTTAGAGTTCCAATTTTTGAATAGATCTTCATATCCCCTTTTCGAAGATATAAGGTACACCCAAAATGGAATCCTGATGTAACAAACCGTTTTTTAGTGGTGTTAGAAACAATGGTTTCATGGCCACAAATCCGACAAGTGAGCCCATAAATATTATTATTTAATATTTACGAGTCGATTATTGTATTAAAATAAATTTTGAATCGGAAAATTATGTTATTTGAATGAATAATTAAGTTTAAGTGGTAAGACCTTAAAGTCAAGTAGTTTTAAAAAATGAGGTATTGGGACCTCGTTTCTATAAACCGAGCCATAAATATTTCATTAAATATTCATGGAGTGTTATTAAGGTTGTATTAAAGTTTCGTTAAGAAATTTTGATGTTTAAGTGATTAATTAATTAGAAAGGACTAAATTGTAAAGATGTAAAATTTAATGGCTATAGCACTATTTGTATCTAATGGATATAAAAGCATGAAATAAGAGCCTAAAGTGTTAATTCAGCTGATTTAAAGGATAGTGGATGCATTTGGTGAAATTTGGTTTAATTTTTAAGGGTAAAATGGACTTTAATGGAGAAAGAAGCCATTTTTAACCTTAAATTTTGGCAAGCTAAAAAGCTAGCATGGTATGTGATTTTGGCACTATTTTTAATATTTTTTATCTTTTTGAGATCGTTGCAACTAGGTCCAGCTAGCCCGTACTTTTGTTTTTGAAACTGTTAAAGATTTTGAATATTTCCATTAATAAATATTTGTGATTTTATATGTTAAATGATGAATTTTAGGTATTTTTTGTTATTTTAAATATTTTTTAAGTGATTTTGATGAATTTAATGATTAGGGATTAAATTGTTGAAATAGTAAAATACAAGGACTTAGTGTGAAATTGTTACAAATTTGGGCTGTAATGGATGCTATTAATATTCACTGGTATGAATTTTCAATACAATTGGTTTATTTGCATGATTAGGACAAAGGGACTAAATTGAATAAAATGAAAAGTTGAAGGTAATTTTGTAAAATTTCAAAATGAATAAATTGCATAAAATGAATTTGCTTTACTATCAAAATTAATGAATTGAATGGAATTATTATTTTAGATTAAAAATAGGATGAAAATCGAGGAGAAGAGAAAATTTCCAAATAACCTCTATAATTAGTCATTTCTACAATTTAGCCAAGTAAGTTCATAGTGATTTGTTATTTAATATAATTCACTTGTGATTATTATTTTTCTCTAATTATTTGATTTATATATATGTGAAATTACTTCTCATTTCTACAATTTAGCTAGGTAAGTTCATAGTGATTTGTTATTTAATATAATTCACTTGTGATTATTATTTTTGTTCTCTAATTAATTGATTTATATATATGTGAAATTACTTCGGTTATTTATATAACGATGAGCGGTGCAAATACTTATGTATATATGAAATTGATAAGAGATTAATAGTAGTGTTTTTCATGGGATTGTATTAAAGTTATATGCGAATGAGATGAATTTAAGTATGTATATGGAAATGAAGAAGTGCCCCTGTTTGTACTTCGGTACCCCTGAATGCACATTTGTGCCCTTGTTTGCACTTCGATGCCCCTGAATGCACATATGTGCCCCTAATTGCATTTGAATGCCCCTGATTGCACTTCAGTGCCCCTATTATACATCTATGATGCCCCTGGTGTGGTGTAGTTACCCAAGTATCCGAGTCAAGTTATTAGTTCATTGGACTAAAGGTTAATGGAATTCATAAATTTATTTGTGCTTAAAGCTAATGTATAGACTAGATAGTAGTAAATGTTGAATGTTCAATGATCTACTTGATCATACGTGAGTATAATTATGTTGATGATTTTATGGTTAAAGTTAGATATTTATATACATATATAAATGAGTTTGGATTAAATTATTATAGTATAGGAAGCATACGATGAACCACTTTCAAGACTAATTTTATAAGTGCTTCATGAATGAATAAAAAGGTATGATCAATGCTTATATGAAACTTTGAAATGAAAGATGAATTACGAATGATTATATGTTAAATATGTAAGTATTATGGTAAGGAGAAACGTTTAAGCAAAATAGTTATATGAAATGCTTATAAGAAAAAATATATGTTTGTGTATATGCAAAGCTACACTAAGTGTCCATGAAAGGTGTATTGAATATAAGAGTGAAATTTAACTTATGATATAATGAAAACTTATGCATAGTTGTTTATTCTAATATGTTCAGTAGCTAGGTTACCTTGATACAAATTTACTAAGCATTATTGCTTAGTTAGCTGTTTTCTTTTCCTTTTGGTCATCGGAAAGCTCGATTTGGTTGGAAGCTCGTCAGAGACCTATCACACTATCCAGGAGTTTATTCAGTAGCTTTTAAGCATTTTTGGCTAAGGTTGTAATGACATGTATAGGTGGACTTATGTTTAATGTTAGTTGATAAGTTTAGCATGTATATGTTATTTTGGTTGATGTACTTATGGTATTTTGATGCCTTGATGGTTGGTATGCTTTTGGCACTTTGATACTTAATGGTTGGTATGCTTTTGGCACTTTGATACTTAATGGTTGGTGTTGTATGGTCAAATTGATGTATGTTTGGAATGATCATATTTGGTATGCGTTGGTATGTTGTTAATGTGGCCAAGTTGATTTATGCTTTGAGATAGATATGAGCTATTTGTAATGGTATAATTATGGTCATATATGGTAGTTCTGATATGGAAATAGGTTAGTTGTGAATGGTTGATAAAAGGATAAAAATGCACATGTTTTGATAGGTTTGATGAATTGTGATTGAGGTGTCTTTTGGCATGTTGGTTGTATAGAAAGTTGGTATAGAGATTTTCTCATTTTATGCATGATTTGGGTAGGTTTAAAAGCCTTGTTTATATATGAGATTGACTTGTAGATTCATGGTTGAATGGGTGAAAGAAATGGCTTGATTTGACCAATTTCTTCTCCACACAACCTAAGACACGGGCGTGTGTCTCAGTTGTGCGTGACACACAGCCCTGTGACACGGCCGTGTGTCCCCTATAGGTTTTAATGGTTATTTTTCAAAAGATACACGGCCTAGAACATGGCCTGGCACACGAGCATGTGAGGCCATTTTGAAAGTTACACGGCCTAGTACACAAGTGTGTGGCTTGGCCGTGTAACCCAAGTCAGTCATTTACATGGGCACGGGCACGGACACAGACTGGGACACGACTGTGCATTCTTATTTTGAATATTACACAGCCTGAGACATGGGCGTGCGTCTCAACCGTGTGACTCACACGGCCTAGCCACACGGTTGTGTGACCCCTGCAGTGTGAATTTTCTAACTTTTTCTTGAACTTTCCAAATGTTTCCAATTTAGTCCCGATTTGTTTCTAAAGTGTTTTTAGGGCATCGAAGGCTCAATTAAGGGACGATAAGCATGTGAATGAATGATTTAATTCATGATTTTATTAATGTAAGAAATGTATGTTTTTATGTTACATTTTACGATAATGCTCCGTAACCCTATTTTGGCGACGGATACGGGTTAGAGGTGTTACACCTGAAGCTCAAGACATGATCGAAACACTAAGAAGTGTTCCAACTGAAAGTTCTGAATATGTTCAAATTAAAAAAATTTAATCTTTTGAGCTTTGAACTTTCAATCGTCATATTGGATCAACTTTAAGCTTATTGCATTTAATCTCATAGTTCCATGTATTGACATCTTCTTCCCAAACCTATTTTACCTGAAAATTCCACATGGAATATTTTGTTAAAACTAAATACATGAAAAACACTAAAAATACACAATATTTACAATAAAAAATTCAAATCACTAAAATAAATTTAAAACATATAAAATGCTCAGAAACCAAGCAAATGTAAATAAGATATAGTCCAAAATAATCATATGATGATGACTCATCAATTACCATCAATGTTATGAGTTTAATTCTTGAAATACTCACCACATGAGTATTTCATTGTAAATTTATTACTTGAACAACAAGCATAAATTTGTGGTAAATGAAGCTTTAAAATTATTTTATTTTATAATAATGTTCGACGCCATTTTATGTCGTATCACTAAAGACTCAATATTGAACTCCCAATTATATACCATTATAAAATTTAACAAGAAAATACCCACTAACCTTATCATATGTATACAACTTTACATGGTACTTATAATCTCGATAGGTTTTATCCATTCATCAAATTTTATCACATTTTTTAAAAGTCCTATTATAGTGACCATGGTGTAAATAATCATTCACTCATTGAATGATTTAGGCCACTCTGACATGACCCTACACTAGGCTCTATTTACATAAATCATATAATCCCTTTATATGGAAAATTTGTGTAACACCCCTCGTTTGACCCAATCGCTGGGCTCGAGCTATAGGATGCTACAGTCAATACCAAAGCAAATAGAATCTTTTAATATTCAATCTGAAATATTATGCATGCAAACAGGTAATAGATACATTATACAATCTATCTTGGGTTTTATGCGAGCCTACGAATGCTCTAAAGTTAACTCGAGATCGAACAAGGACCAATTTGTAACAATTACAAAACTTCATATTGATGTTGCAACATGAGGGGGTTCCTCGTCGTGACGTAACATAATGTTTTACCCTCGCCGCGATGATGGGATTCCTCATTTCATCATGGCTTGGAGTCTAAAGCTCGTCGTGATGACCATCGCACGACTTCGCAACATGACACTATTTAGGTAAAAAAATATGAACCAAATAGTACTTGTTTCAAAAAATTTCAGACAACCTATTCAATAACCAATCAACTTGCCAAATTCAGGTTAAAACACATGCATAATCCCACCAAACATACCAAATTAGTATCATTTCAACACCTATATAGTATATATTCATTCAAATATGGTTATTAAACATTAACATAAGCCATCATCAACAAATACTAGACAATATAATACACCATATTCCAAAGTACATATGTTCAAATACATTTCAACTCATTCACTTATTTATCAAGCTATCGAGATCTATCTTTCAATTCCAATCTCAACATTTCTCAACCATGATCACTTTCATGCTATTAACATTTCATTATGCATACCTAAAACATGTCATTCAAGCTTTTCTATTTCCATCAATTACTAAACATTTCAAATTCATGCATTTAGCCAATTTCATGATATAAACTCATCTAATTCATTATATGCCAAGATCATCACAAGTTATCAAAACTCAACATGGCAATTATACTTTTTATACATATATCAAAACACTTATATACATTAGAATCACATTAAGACATCCAATATATACATGCCACAACTTTAGGTTCAAAATGACCAAAAGCTACCGATTTGGTGATAGGATAGTGTCACACACGATTTTCTTTAAGTCTGTAATTTAGGAATAATTTAGGATTAAACTGAAAGAAGCTTTAAGTTGGCAGCTTCTACTAAAAAATCAGGAAAAATTTAATGGATGATTTGGACATAATTGAGTTCCAATTCTGGTTTAGTTGGATTAAGATTAATTGGTTCCTTAGTGGGAGACAAAATGATTCCCAATTGATGATTTTTATAGGGTTGATAACCAGGTGTGAAAGGCTATAAATAGTAGAGAATTGAAAGGTGAATTCTTTTTAACCCTATTTTTTTCTCTCTGTCATCTTTTTTAGTTACTTTAAAGAAGAAGATAAGAGAGCTTTGTATGGAGCAATATTCGCAAAGATTGAGTCGAGAAGATAGATAAGCAAGAGGATTGGAAAGCTTCTAAGTCTTTTGGTGTTCATAAATTTGAAAAAATGGATTTAATGATTTTTAAAACCTTTGAGGGGGTTCTGAATGTTTCTGGAAATGGAGTTTTTCAACTGGAATGTTGATTTTAACTTATGACTTTGGTTGTATTGCTTAACGTCCAGGAGAATAGAAGCTCTGGCGTTCGAAAAGCTAAGTTGAGGAGGCAAAGAAACATTAAGTGAGTTCCGATGCTCCATTCCTGGGTTGTTGTATGGCTAGCATGAATATGTCTTAAGCTCAGAGAGAGTACGGTGATGATGTATGATCTCTACTGATTGAGAATGTTATGCATGTATAAGATTGTGTAGGTATATGAGTATCCGCAAATGTATTCTGCTATGGATGAAATGGTTATGATTCCATGCCTAAAAAGTAGCGTGCTTCATGATAATATGTTTATGATATGCATGTATTGCACGTTTATAAAGGTAGAGTACGAAGGGAAAGTTATTGATGGGTTAGGTGAAGTTAGGATTTGGCAATGTGGAGGATTGGGTACATGGTTTTGGGAAATGGAATTTTTATTTACCGCAATCTGAAATTATTGGGTACAAGCTGTGATGTGGAAAGCTCTGAGCCTTGCGAAGGGGACACTATGGTGTTTACGTATCAAGGTTAGTAGTGAGGTGGAATGGATAGGCTGTAATGGGGTATAATGTGTAAGACCATAGCTCAGCTATGGTAGCAGAGAGAGTTTGTTAGAACATTAAACATGGGGTATAATGTGTAAGACCATAGCTATGCTACGATAACATAGCGAATCCACCAGAACATTAAACATGGGGTATAATGCGTAAGACCATAGCTCGGCTATGGCAACATAGAAAGTCCGCTAGGACATTAAATATCGGGTATAAAGTGTAAGACCATAGCTCGACTATGACAACATAGAGAGTCTTCCAGGACATTAAACATGGGGTATGATGAGTAAAACCATAACTTAGTGATGGCAGCATATAGAGTCCACTGGGACAATTAACGCAGGGTAGTCTATCGGGATCGATCGACATTGCACATATGCAAATAAAACAATGATTTTAGAGGACAAATTTTAATGTACATTTTTACTGCAATCGTACAGGTCAATTGTAGTATTTATACAATTACAATGGAACACCATAGTATTCCAAGGATCGAACCCAAAGGAGTCAGAGATTTAAGTATTTCTATTACAAAATACACGCAAGAAATGAGTCTAGCTAGCTACTCACTAATTGCTATAGTACGACAAAACATAAACAAATAATTTTAACACTAATTTCTAAATTAACTATCCTAATGACTAAATTCTAAATATTCTAAAAGTACTAAAAATTTAAAAATAACTAACAATCGGGTGTTGGTTAACTTTGATGCGGTTAATTAATATTTGAACTAAGGTTCTAAATTGCTTGAACTCCCAAAATGACTCCATTTTAACTCTCGAACTCAGTTTTACAAAGCTAGACAAATTAATCCAGATTATCTCTCAATCTCATCGGTTAACCTGAGACTAACGAATTGGTGCCCAACAAGATCTCCTCTCAGTCTCACTTGCCTAGATGTTCCTTTAGGGTTGTCCATCCTAAGTTTTTAGGTTCATTCAATTAATCCAATTTATTACAATTTAGTCCCTTAGCTACAAATCAGCTTACTCACATCTTTATTGACCAACTCCCTTTGGATTTTAGTTATTCATGTTAAAAACTGAGTAAACAAACATAAAAATCAAAACTTTAACAGCCACGGACAAAAACCCTAAGAAAACATAAAATTTGGGATTTTTACTCTTTAAAACTTGCAAGAAAGATAAATGGAAGTATCTAACAGAGAAATCTAAAGCTAGGAACATAGAATGAACAACCTTTAAATGATTAAACATAAAAGAAACTCAAATGCATCAAACTTAAAGCTGAAAATGTCGTTACAAGAAAGGAAAAAGGATTAAAGCTACAAATAAACCTAAAAATAGTAATAATTGACCTGACTAACTACCATTAACACTAAAAAGAACAAGAAAATGTGCAGGAAAAGTAAACCCTAAGCTATTAAAAAGAAAACTACATTAAACCTAAACTAAAGAGCTTTTTAAACCTAAACTACAACCTCCCCTTCTCCTAGTATAAGGCTTCGTTGAAACTGCAATTTAGGTGAGGAGGTTAAATCGTATGTACTATGGATAGTCTAATATGTAATGAGGTTACTTCGAACCTATTGATAAAAAGAGGTATTAATAAGGATTATTCGAGTGACAGTTATGTCTGTCAAGACTATTCCTCTTTAAGGGGAATCTATTGCGAGTATACCCGCCATAGAGTTAGTTCCGTAGGTAATCATCATATAAGGGAGATCATAAACTGATTTGTCATAATTTGGTGTAGCAAATTAAGATAGTTTTTGCACTTAAGGAGACTGAATACAAGCATTTTCGTTATATTTTAGTTAAGTTCCTTTAGTTTTACTTATATCTAATAAAATGTACGAATCGAGTCCTTTATTGACCGTAAGGGCTAAATGAGGCCTAAGGGAGAGCTAACATACTTCGTGAGTGTGTAGGAGACCATTAGAAGGCATTTTAGGCTAATACTGGACACCATGTCGCAACACAGGAGGTTTAGTGTCGTAACATAAGAAACTGACCAAGGTGTCGCAACATACCCCTGAAGACATCCCAATGAGGAGCATAATAACTTCTATGTCGTGACACGGGTCTTATTGTGTCGCGACATCGACCCTGGGATAGAAAATATGAAACAAAGTCATTTTTTTCTGCATAATCGAACTTAAAGCTCAGGATTGTCAGCTAACCTTGGGTTAAGGATGAAGGCCACCTGAAGCCTATAAATAGGCTCCTTTTGGCACATGTTATAGACACCATTCCATTAGCTTAGATTCTTTCTTTAGATTTAGTTTCGTTTTCTTTCTTTCTTAGGTTTTTCAAAGTTTAGTTTATTATTTTGTTGTTTTCGTTCAAGAGATTTGATTTGTAAAGACGATCAACTGCTGGGGATTCGTGTTACCATTTATATAAATCAAGCTTTTCTTAAACTCTACACTACAATTCATGCACCATGTTTTATTCTTCCATCTATTCCATGTTGTTTATGAAAACCATGATGAACTAATCCTTCTAAGGGAGATTAGCTAGTGGAGGCATGATCTATTAATTATTTTGTAGGGTTACTCAACGGATCAGCTATTTGGAAAAGGAAGAGCATGAACAAACCCCAGGACTGACAACCCCGGGAAATCATCAATGTGGGAATTAACCCAAAATTGGTATTGCCCATCCGTGAACATCTTCACCCTAAGCCAATCTAGATTGAGAGCTTGGAAGATAAGTAGTCCTTGCTGACTCGTTATGTTAGTGGAAGATTGAAAGATCCTGCTAGGTTAGTGGCTAGTTGGTTGGTGAGGAACCCAAAACGAAAGTTGATTGGAACCCAAAAATCTATTTTTTAGGTTTCTGTACTATAACTTGATTAAAGTATTAATTAGATCTTTTAGTGTGTAGGTTAAAATCGATCTAGCCTTCGCCTCCATTGGGTATGATCTTCGGAGTACTCACCTACTTCGTTGTAACACTATATTACAACTCGACTTGTTTACTTGTAGATATCGCCTTGTCATTCTATATTTTATTGCAGTATTCACACTCTGGACGTTGGTATGTCCAGTTGCAGTCATAAACTTGAATAGTCACTTAGGTAACAGTCTGCTGGATATTGTAGGCCAAAACGGTCTACTGCAGATGAACATGTTACACCTTAAAAACAAGCTATCGCAAATAGGGTGGATTACAAGGGACTAATTCAAACAACATTTCAACCCGAATGTAGGGTAGAAGAAGAAAATATAAAATAGGGTTAAGTCTGCCAGTGTGGCATGGGTTCTTACTAAAGGCCTTGGGAGTGGAATGGCGGTAAATACACCAGAATTTGTTACACCAGGATTTCCTTTAAACCTGAAAAATTAAGAACATCAGGGGTTAAATTAAAAAAGATCGTAAGTTGATGGTCTCTATTGGAAAAAATAGGAAAAGTTAGAAACAATATTGGACAATATTGAAATCCAATTTTGATTCGGTTGGATTAGAACCAGCCAGTCCTTTAGTAGGGGATAAATGTTGGAAAATTAGGTTTGGCAAATGCAGCAGGAAATAAATTTAAGGAAAAACTAGAGTTTTAATTTTTTTTTCCAAAATAAGAATTTGATTGTGATATATAAAGTAATAAACAGTTAATCAAAATTGTACCTTTTCGATTTGTCTAGGATGAACGCTTCGACCGAATAGTCTTCTTCGCCATCCTCAAACTCACGTCTGCTGAGTGTGGACTCGCTTCGAATTAGAAAATTTTTCACAAAAATTATCACTAGGGTAATTTCGTAATTTCTCTAAACTTTTGGGCCAAGTTGTAAATAAGAAAAATATCTCTAGAAATTTTTTGAAATAATTTCTTCAGATAATTTTCTCTCTACAACTTTCTCCTGAATTCAAGTGTGAGAAAAATAATGTCCCAAGACTCTCTTTATATAGGGAGAGTTTAGAGAGTTCAACTATGATTAAATTTTATCACTTTAATATTAAATTTAATCTAATATTTATGAAGATAAATATTTAATTTAATTTAATATTAAATCTTATTAAATTAATATAATATTTATCTACAAGATAAACATTAAATTTAATTTAATATTAAGATAATCACTTTAATATTCAATTAATAAAATACTATTATTTTCGGAGTAGTATCTAAAATCAAATTATCTGGTAGAGTCCCAGTAGGAGTGTAATTCTGCCACTGCTCAACCACCAAAGACCTACCGTCGCCGACCATTTTTCGACCACTGGAATACTGCTGTCCCAACTACTAGCACCCCAAGCTGATTTGATTTCATTCGATCCGACCCAGGCCAATGTGATGTCTCAATCGGTCTGGTCTAGCCACCGATTGAACCATCGATAGGTTCATATACCAAGTCCAGTTCGACCAATTTACAATCTCGAGTCCAATTTTCAAATTCAATTACCCATTGGGCCAATTTTTTGACTCAAAAATTAATTTCTAAAAATATCATATTAATTTGATTAATTTAATTTTACTTGATCAAAAGTAATTTTCCCAAAAATCACTTAGATTTTTTAAATTAATTTTTCAAGAAAATTTTTTAATCAAATTCTCTAGTTAAATAATTCTTATGACCGCCCAATTTAATTCAACATTGAATAAATCGACTGAATTAAATTATTTCCAAAGTCGTAGCATTTTCTTCTAATTCAAAAGCAGTTTGATTGAGCTTTTATTGAGCTAGCGGAGGACCAATCGGGCAAATACAATTAGGCTCTAGTAATTGCAATTACTTAATCATGAAGTCAGTCCACAAGAAGTACCATGATTGAAAACTCCTTATTGTATACTCTTGTCATTGTCAAAAAATGACTGTGATAAATTTCTCGTTCGAGAAAGAGCAACCTGTGCCTACGTTTCTTATTTATCAACCCACACAATGCTAATGAGAGGATATTGTTAACTCTTTAATTGAGTTATGAATTCCACTATTGCTAGTAAAACCATGTCATACATAAGTCATGTACCCAACATACCGACTATCTGCTCGATCATCTTTAGAGCATAAGCCTCCACTTATATCAAAGCACATGAGTTACATATGCATGGTCAGTGACCAACTCAGGATTTAGGTAAATCACACAATGATATCACAAATCAATTAATTCAAAAATGGATTAAGAATTAATTCATCTTGAGTCTAGTCCAATTTATCATTCTGCCAATGAATACATCTATGTCTCTACCCGTGGAGTCAACTGCTCCGGTAGTCAAGACTAGACATCTCTTCAATTGGAATTGAAAACGACATAACAATCCTTCTCAGTATTAGAATCAAATACTTACTTTGATTCTTTTACGGGAATACGGACTCATTTAGATTATCTACTAAAGTAAGTTATCTTTCTCGCAATGTAAACGTTCTTACAGTGCCACTTTTCATCAGTTTACACTTAGACAATCAATAAGCTAATATTTTCTTGTCACAATTTTTCTATACATGCAAAATATGAAAGACAAAAATGCAAAAGACATAATAGTGAAATTTGAAATTTATTTATTCATTGTCCAAATACATAGAAAACAATTACATTTTTACTACAATATGGGCACATTTCCTAACAATAAAGTGATTGAAAATAGGAAGGGCTAAAAATAGTTGGAGATCTAGGGTTTCTCTTTCTTCGCAAGCACCTATGATGACATTCTCCTCTCTACGCAATTTCAAACTCGGCACTTTATGGTACCTTTTTGATGGCATATCATTATGGTCGTTATCATCTTGTGGACAACTTGGGGCTTTTCCTTGGAGTTGACTTAATTTGATATTAGTAATCGTTCATTCTCTTGGATTTCCCAATCTTTATAAACTCCTTCTTCATAAATATCTTCGTCATAATCGAAGTCTTCATCGGACCACATATAATAGAAGTCATCCATAACTGTGTGCCAACTGATTGTTTTGTGTCTAGGCTTCCTAAAAATAAACAAATTTTAGAAGTGTTAATTAAAAAAATCAATTAAAAGTCACAACTATAACCTACATATTTCCTAATCATTCTTTGAAATGCAAAGATTAAAATCAATCTAGTGACATTGTCTCCCCGACAACGACGCCAACAACTTAACCGCCTCTAGACATACTAACGTCAATAGTGTGAATACTGTAATAAAATATAAAACTACGAGGCAGTATCCGTAAGTATACGAGTCTATTTGTAATATAGTTTTACAACGGAATGGGTGAATACTCTGAGGATCGTACCCAAGGGAGGCAAAGGCTGGATCAATTTTAACCTATACACTAAAAGATCTAATTAATACTTTAATTAAGTTATAGTACAGAAATATAAATAAGAGTTTTGTGGGAATTTTTATAATACTAATAATAAAAGAAAATAACATAAAAGAAAACTAAATTTCAAGAGATGGAAAAAGTAGAAGGAATCAAATCTGATGATGAATGATGACAATCCAATTCAACTGTCGTTTTGGGTTCTTCATCAACCAACTAGTCGCTACCCTAGCAGGATCTTTCGATCTTCCACTAACATAATGAGTCAGCAAGGATTACTTATCTTTTGACCTCACAGTCCAGACTGGCTTAGGGTGAAGGTGTTTATAGATGGGTAATACCAATTTTGGGTTAATTCCCACCTTGATGACTTATCGGGGTTGTTAGGCCTAGGGTTTGTTTCACCCTCTTCCTTTCCCAAACAGCTGATCCGTTGAGTAACTCTACAAAATAGTTAATAAATCATACCTCCATTAACTAATCCCCCATAGAAGGATTAGTTCCTCATGACTTTCATAAAAAATATGGAATAAATGGAAGAATAAAATATGGTGAATGAATCGAATGGGAGAGTATAAGAAAAACCTAATTTATATAAATAATAACACGAATCCACAGAAGTTGATCGTCTTCACAAACCAGATCTCTTGAAAGAAAAAAACAAACATATAAACTAAACTTTAAAAAACCTAAGAAAGAAAGAAAACGAAACTAAATCTAAAGAGAGAATCTAGGTTAATGGAATGATGTCCCCTAACAAATGATAAATAAGCCTATTTATAGCCTTCAAGTGGCCGTTGTCTTTAACCCTAGGTTAGCTAACTTTCTTGAGCTTTAAAGTTTGATTGTGTAGACCAAAACGCCCTACTTCGTGTTTAGTTTTTGTCACAAAGTCGATGTCGTGACACACCAGGACCTGTGTCACGACATAACAACCAGTATGCTCATCTGTAGCCATCTTTAGGGGTATGTCACGACACCCTCAGTCTGTGTCGCGACATCAAAGGCAGACTTGAGTTTTCTTCATTCTATTCCTTATGTTGCGACATCAGACCTCCCGTGTTGCGACATAGCATCCAGTATCGGCCTAAAATGCCTTCTAATGGTCTCTTGCACACTCACAAAGTACGTTAGCTCTCCCTTAGGTCTCATTCGACCCTTAAGGTCAATAAAAGACTCAATTTGCACATTTTATTGAATGTAAGTAAAACTAAAGAAACTTAAATAAAATGTAATGAAAATACTTGTATCTAGGCTATTTAAGTGTAAAACTAGTTTAATCTGCTACACCGAATTACAATGTCAATGTTATAGGTGACCATTCTACAATTCATGCAACCATAATGAGGATAAGTAGTTTGTTGTATTGGAAAGGAGTTCCCAAGGATATTAAAAAGTGGATAAGAGAATGTTCCATTTGTTAAAGGCGCAAGGCAGAAATTGTGGCCCCTCTAAGACTGTTACAACCTCTTCCAATAGCAGAGAGAGCTTGGTTTTCTATTTTTATAGACTTTATAGAAGGGTTACCATGTTTTAAAGGTAGGAGTGTGATCGCCTCTGAATATACTAATGTCCAGAGTGTAAATACTGCAGTAAACGATATGGATATATGAAACGGTATCTACAAGCATACGGGCCCAGTTGTAATATAGTTACAACAGAGTAGGTGAGTACTCCAAGGATCATACCCAAGGGAGGCGAGTGCTAGATCAATTTTAACCTAAACACCGAAAGATCTAATTAGTACATTAATTTAGTTATAGTACAAAGGCAAAATTAAAGGAGTTTTTAATATTTTTATAATAATAAAACAAAATAACATAAAGAAATAAAATTTCAAGAGATCAAAGAATAGAATAAATCAAATCTAGTTATGGATGATTAGTTTTCTTTGGCAATTCCCATCAGCTGTCGCTTCGGGTTCCTTGTTAATCAACTAGTTGTTATCCAAGTAGAATCTTCCAATTTTCCACTCAAATAACGAGTCAATAAGGACTACTTATCTTCTGACCTCACAGTCCAGACTAGTTTGAGGTGAAGGTGTTCAAGGATAATTCATACTAATTTTGGGTTAATTTCCACCTTGATGACTTCTTAAGGTTGTCAGGCCCAGGGTTTTAGGTTCTTCCTTTCCCAAATAGTTGATTCGTTGAGTAACCCTACAAGACAGTCAATAGATCATACCTCAACTTGCTAATCCCCCATAAATGGATTTGTTCCTCATGGTTTTCATGAACAGTATAAATTCGATATAGAGAATAGACATGACAAACGAATCGAAAGTATAGAGTTTAAGGAAATGCCTGATTTGCATTAAAGATGAATATGAATCTACAAGTTTGATCATCTTCCACAAATCATATCTCTCGAGGTAAAAAAGAATAACTTGAAAATAAATCTAAAACCTAAAAAGAAAGAAAAGCTAAATCGAAATTAAAAGCAAAATTCTAAACTAAGTAATCTATGTCCATAACATATGACAAATGAGCCTATTTATAGATTTCAGGTGGTCGTCGTCCTTAACCCTAGGTTAGTTGACGTTCCTGAGCTTTAAGTTCGATTGTGCAAACCAAAAGGCCCCCTGGCTTGTGTTAGTTTACGTCCAAAATCGATGTCGCGACATAAGATTTAGTATACTCATCGTGGGATATTTTCAAGGGCATGTCGTGACACCTGTAGTCTATGTCGCGACAACGAAAGCAACTTCGTGATTTCTTCAAGGGTATGTCATGTCATTTCTTGTTGCGACATAGTGACCAACATCTATTTATTACACCTTTTAATGGTCTTCTGTACACTTACACAATTCATTAGCTCCCCCTTAGGCCTCATCCGGCCCCTAAGGTCAATGAAAGACTCAATTTGTACATTTTATTAACTTTAAGAAATCTTGCAAAAACATAATTAAAACCTTATGAAAATGCTTGCTTTCAAGCTCCTAAAGAGCAAAAATTAGATTAATCTACTACACTAAATTACGACAGATTAGAGTGTTGTTCCGATCAAAGTAGATCGTCTCACAAAATATGTCCACTTTATGTCCCTATCCCATCCCTATACTACTATGACTGTAGCTCAATTGTTCATGGAAAATGTGTACAAGCTACATGGGATGCCCGACTTCATTATATCTAACAGGGATAAGATATTTGTAAGTAATTTCTAGCAGGATTTGTTCAGACGAGTGGGAACTAAGCTTTACCTATCCATTGCTTACCATCTTGAGACTGATAGGTAAACAAAAGTATTGGATAGGTGTCTTGAAGGCTATCTGAGATGCATGTCAAGGGAGAGACCACAGGACTATGTAAGTTGGCTTCAATTAGCTGAGTGGCAGTATAATTCCACATTCCACTTAGCTATTCAAAGCATAATTTATGAGGCACCATATGGCCAGACACCTCCTCATCATACACCATAATTAGCCGGGGCATGACTGGTGGTTGCTATAGACAAATGTTTGCATCACTGTAAAGCTACAAGACAACTGCTAAAATTCCATCTGAAAAGAGCAAAAGATAGAATGAGGCAACAAGCTGATAGACACAGAACAGACAGACATTTTAAAGTAGGGGACTGGGTTTATTTGAAGCTTCAACCTTACTGACAGTATTCTATGGAAGGTTGCTTAACCAAAAATTAGCTCCCAAGTATTTTGGGTCATACATGGTGGAAGGTAAGATCGGGAAGGTAGCATACAAGATGCAGCTACCCCATGGATCTATAGTTCACCCTACTTTTCATGTTTCACAACTTAAGAAACATGTTAGAGCTGCTCATGTATAAGTCTCTCTGCCAGTAATGGACAACCAGGGATCTTGGGCCAAAAAGCCTATTAGAATTTTAGATAGAAGGATGGTAAAGCATGGGAATGTGGCCACAACTGAAGTTTTGGTTGAATGGGTGAATTCATTTCTAGAGGATGCCACATGGGAATCCTTGGTGCAATTGAAGGATGCTTACCTTCATATAGATCCTAGAAGACAAGGATCTTCTTCAAGGAGGGAGTAGTTGTTATGGGTTAAATTATGAAATAAATGGGGTGGATTAGTTGGGCCGAGAGCAGGTTATAAAAACAATGCGTATCAGGTTAAATAAAATAAAGCGTTTCATAGAAACAATTGTACAATTTGTTTTGTTTGTTTTTCTATTATTTTGACTGTTAGACAATTCGATTGTTTTTCCTATATATTAGCATGTAATTGATAGTATTGGATATGAAAATTGAAAACTGTCAACACCCCTTTCTCATATGCATTGTTCTCTCCTCTATTTTCCATTATTCTCTTATCTTTCTCGGATTTTTGATTTCGTTCTTTAACAAATTTATCCTGGTTGAGAAAGTAATGTCTGGATATAAGCAAGTATCGATCAATCGATTAGTTAATTAAAGGCCAGGAAGTAATAATTGGTTAATCGATAGCTAATCTACCTTAAAACCCTAATCCGAAGTTAGTTATAAACCCTGAAGCGAGCTAATCTTCCTTATTGGTTTATTGATTAAGTCGTTTATTTATTTATTTTAGTTAATTAAATTATCTTTTTAATCTATTTTATGATTTATTATAATATAAGAATTAATTACTACTACTTGGACTTATTATTGTAAAAATATTTCCATAATTTACTCTATCTCCCCTTGGGTACGATCCTCAGAATACTTTCAAGTATTTCATTTTACTAACTATATTACAATTCAATCCATGCACTTGCGGACACCGCCGTTCTAATTCTTATATATTTTTTGTGTTATATTTTATTACTCTAAACGATAACTCATTTATAGGCGATAAAAATTTAAAATACTAATTCATCTCTCTCTTGATATTTTCGAACCTAACAAAAATAATACTCTTGATTTTTATAGATTATTTTAGTTCTGTCAATTATAACACTAAACAATTTTTTAAAAAATTGTGCTGCCAAATATTATTGATTTAAACAAAGTATTGAATAATAAAAATAAAAACTTAACTTTATTTACTTTATATTAATTATTAACTTAGCTTTAAAAATTAAAAAAATTAAAATTTTTTAATATTCTCTATTCCGTTTTATAGTTCATGTTCAAGGTATATAGCTCACTCCCAAAATATCCTCTTCAATGTATGAATTTGTTTTGTTCTCATTGAGAATGCAAAATAATTTATCACAACACTTAATACTTATTGATAAATATACTAAAGGTTTTAGTTACTTTTATATTAATTTTTATATTTAGTTTAATTAATTTTAAAGTTCAATAAATTAATTAAAATTACCTTAAAATAAATTATTTAAAATTTTATATTTAAAATGTCTTAATTTTAACATAAATTAATATAATTTGAAGTTTATTTTTAGATATTTATAAATTTAAAATTAAAATGCTGAGGTGTTCGATTTCGTTGACTGAAAAGTTTAAACCGGTATCTTAATTAAAGTACAAATACATGGGCCAAACAGCCCAGAAAAGTGAAGCCGAAAGCCCACCAAAGTGTGCTGTAAACGTTCTCCTTACTCGCTGATTCTCTTCTCTTATTCTGTTTTTTGCAGACTAAACGCGTCCCCATTTTTTCACCTTGAAAATCCTTCAAAACAATGCGTTTATCTTCAAAGCAAACGGTCTATTGTTTCACGAAATCAAGGCTCTCTCGTCTCAAATCGGCTTCCCTTTGTACATCAGCTTCACATGACGACGAAGCCGTGGAAATCGCTTCTATCCTCAGTAAGAATGACTGGAAACGACTTCTTGAAACATCATCAGAATTGACAAGCAAGCTGAACCCAGACATGGTTCACTCCGTTCTTCTCCAAAACTCGGTTCATGATCCCGAACGCCTCTTCAGTTTCTTCAACTGGGCAAGTCACCGATCCCCGAACCCTCAAAATTTGGATTCTTTTTCTTTTCTAGCAGTTACTTTATGTAATTCGAAGATGTTTCGTAAAGCCAATATTGTTTTAGACAGCATGGTTAGGACTAGGAGGCCCGTTCAGGCCATTTTGGGTTCAATTATTAGGTGCTGGAAGGGCTATGAAGAGAATTATGTCGGGGTTTTCGAGATTTTGATTGGTTGTTATAAGAAAATGGGTTCTTGGAACGATGCTGTTTATGTTTTTTTGGGTGCTAAAAAAGTTGGGGTTTTGCCTGGTTTGGTTTGTTGTAATAACTTTTTAGGTGATTTGCTTAAGGTAAATAAGTTGGATTTGTTTTGGAAGGTTTTCAATGGGATGATAGATGCTAAATTGGTGCCTGATGTTTATACTTTTACCAGTGTGATTAATGCTCATTGTCGAGTTGGGGATATTGAGAAGGCAAAAAGGGTGTTTATGGATATGGAGGAGAAGGGATGTAGTCCTGGTTTGGTTACTTATAATGTTATGATTGGTGGACTGTGTAAAGCTGGTGCTGTTGATGAAGCATTGAAGTTGAAAAACTCCATGAGCCGGAAGGGTTTCAACCCTGATGCATATACTTACAATACGGTTATTGATGGGTTTTGTAGGCATAACAGATTTCAGGAAGCGAAATTGATGATGGAGGAAATGCGTTGTGCAGGCTTAAATCCTAACCATTTTGCGTACACAGCTTTGATTGATGGGTTCATGAAACGGGGGAGCATGGCCGAGGCTTTCCAAGTCAAGGATGAGATGGTTGCTTGTGGAATTAAACCGAATGTGTTCACGTATAATGTGCTTATTCGTGGGGCTTCTAAGGCTGGTGACTTGGAGAAAGGAAAAGCTCTGTTCGATGAGATGGTTTTGATTGGCATCGGACCTGATGATCAAACATTTAGTCTTATGATTGAGAGTTATTGTCTACAAGGGAATTTTCTCAAGGCCCATGAATTGTTTGAAGAGATGAAGGAACACAAGTTTACACCCACGATGTACACTTATAATGGTATGATTAGTGGATTATGTCACTGTGGAGATCTTGGTCGAGCTAATTATGTTTTTGAGGCAATGATTAAGGTAGGGTTGAAGCCCAACGTTGTTATGTATACAAATCTGATAAAAGGTCATATTCAGAAAAGTAGATTCGAGGAAGCAAGAAAGATTCTCAATAGAATGATGGAGAATGGACAAATGGCTGATATCTTTTGTTGCAATACTCTTTTAAGTGGCTTATGTAAGGCCCAAAAGATGGACGAAGCAAGAAGCTTCTTAGTCGAAATGGTTGACAGGGGGTTGAAGCCTAATGGAATTACCTATCGGACTTTAATCCATGGATATGCTAAGGCCGGGGAAATGGAGGCAGTAGAAAGGTGTTTCGGAGAGATGCATAGTTATGGTATAGCTCCTAATAATGCTATCTATACTATATTGATTAATAGCCTTTGCAAAGTGGGAAATGTAACTGAGGCTCTGTCGACATTTAGGCGCATGTCTGAAAAAGGTGTGCTCCCGGATGTAAAGACTTACACTGCGCTCATCCACGGCCTTGCGGCAAATGGTAGAATTAATGATGCAATGCAACTGTTCTCTCAACTCGATGAAAAGGGTATAGTGCCTGATGTATTCACTTATACTTCTCTCATTTCTGTCTTTTCTAAGCTTGGTGATATGGAGGCTGCTCTCAACCTTCATGATAAGATGTGTCAAAAGGGCATTGCTCCTAATATTGTTACATATAACGCAATAATTGATGGTCTGTGTAAGTTAGGTGACACTGAGAAAGCTAGGAGGGTGTTTAATGAAATCTCACAGAGAGGCTTGGCACCTAATGTCAAGAGTTATTCTATAATTATAGATGGATATTGCAAATCTGGAAATTTAACTCAGGCATTTCAGTTACTGGATAAAATGCCTTCAAAGGGTGTTCCACCTGATAGTTTTACTTATTGTGCCCTTATTGACGGATGCTGTAAAGGAGGAGAATTGGACAAGGCACACTCTTTGTTTTCTGAAATGGTGCAGAAGGGCTTTGATCTCACCTCTTCTTTCAATGCATTGATCAATGGGTTATGCAAGTCGGGGAAACCAAATGAAGCTAAGAGGCTGTTAGAAGACATGGCCAGTAATTGTATTACACCAAACCATATAACCTATACAATCCTAATTGATTATAACTGCAAGGCAGGAAGGATGGAAGAAGCCGAAATTCTCTTTTTGGAGATGCAAAGGAGGAATCTGGTTCCAAATATTGTAACTTACAGCTCGCTTTTACATGGTTACTACAGATTAGGGAGGAAAGCAGAGATGTTTGATCTTTTCAAATCCATGGCTGCAAAAGGGGTTGAACCTGATGAAATTATTTATCGTCTTATTGCAAATGCTTACTTGGAAGAAAATAGTTTGATTGGAATGTTGAAGCTGTTGGACGAAATACTAGTGAAGGATGTTGTGTTCGATAAAAATCCCGCTTTTCTGCTGCTGGACGCTGTATGCAAAAGAGAGGAGTTTTCAGAAGTTCCAAAGTCACTTGAAGAAATGGCAGAACAAGGACTTAAGCTCAGTCCAATTACATGTCACAAGCTTGTTCATGGTTTTCATGATAAGGGAAATCCGGAGAAAGCAGAATATATTCTTGAGAGCTTGGTCTGGTTCGGATGGATTCCAAACACCACCACTGTGAATAGCATTATTGATAAAGAAAATGATGTTGCAAACTTGGAGAGCCCTAGCAATTCTCCCAAGCAAACAACATGCGGAGTTGCTTGTCAAGTGTAAAACTACGGGAGAAAAAGTTAGACCATCTGTTCTTTCTTTGCACTTCAGTTAAAAACTTCCTGAATCACTAATGGAGCAGGCTCATGCTAGTGCTAGAGTAGACCAACTCAGCCAGGCTCAGAAATCATGGTGTTTTTGAAACCATCTGGAAACTTGTCGTGTTGGATGCTTCCTATCAAAGTGGAAGGTTCAGGTGAGCGGGACACTCGGAATGGTCAGTGATAGTAACTAACTTACATGTAAACGCTGAATAAGCAATGTAGGCGGCAGGAGTGGAAGTGTTTGTCACATTGTTTAGGCCTCAAAGGTCTGTATTATTAGTATTAGTTTTCATTCTTCTTAGCTGTTGGATAATTTATACCTTCATCGTCAATTACAAGCAAGCTTTTGTCTCTCAATATGACATTAATACTTTTAGCTTCTTATTCCCTGTAATAAATATGAGACTACGACAAAAACACAAGGTTAATAAATACGAATGTAGTATAATTGAACACGACTGAATATGTCGCAATACATTTAAATGCACTTGTTTTTGTATTTAAGATTTTGATATTACATTATATTTTATCACTCTCTCTCGAAAAAGAAAAATGACCATTCTCTTATAAAACTTATAATACATTTAAATGCATGAGCTATCCAATCCTCAAATAAAATTTATATATATATATATAAGAAATAAATAGAACCTAAAAATATAAGCTATTAAAACAGAGTATCCAAAGGAACTACCAAGATGGTGGTGGGAATTGCATATAGTCGTATACTTGAAGAAAGCTATGAATTATGATGCGGTTTCACATGGGGTAAGCCAAACTTTCAACTTTGTATGCTAAAAGCCCTAATGTATGGTTGATTTCTTCCATTCAGGGTCTTTGACGTTCCCTTCTGGGGTTGTGATATACTATACTATCATTCTGTTAAGAATGGCAAAACCTCATGATCATCGACACCTGATGCTAATGCAAGCTGAAGAGGAGTGTGACCTTCTCCGTCTACAGCATGTGGATCTGCTCCCCTGCAATTCAGTTGCATTCATAGTAGTGGGAAAGATAACCAGTGTAAGCGAAATTATATCTGTCCAAAAAGGATAACATACCCCAAAATCGGAAACTTATGAAAATTATGAAAAACAAAAAAGTAAGAAAATGAAAAAGTCACCTTGTAAGAAGCAATTTTGCTATTGCAAAATTCCTGCCAATGACACAAATATGGAGTGGCATCCGACCTCTTGAATCGGACGCATTTATATTTGCTCCATACTGAAGCAGCAGCTCCACCATGCAGATATCGGTGGTTAAGCAGGCAAGATGCAGTAGTGAACAACTGTCGGAATGCTCCTTCTCGATCTGATCTTCGCTTTTATTTAACGAGTTCAAAGATCTTGATGAGGGGTCCAGAGAGTCAACTGCAAAGCAATCAAAGTTGTAATTAAAGGATTTCTTTGGTTTTTCCCATTACATACATTAATCTGGAGTTGTGGACAGAGGGGGAGGATGTACAATACGATGCATGACCATAAATAGTATTCACATCAGCCCCATAGCAAACAATGTAGCGGTATACAGCCCTTGGGTCATTAGAACGAACACTTTCCCACACCTCTTCTGCTACAGAGTGGAGACGCTGTTTGTCTGTTATCTTAGGAACAAAAGCTTTCTCTGCATACTGAAATAATCGGAAACCATCAACTCTACATCCGTCGGAAAAACTAGATAATTCGGGGCAATACCTTTGCATGAATGAACAACTCCTTCACTGAAATGGGGTCATCGTGAGTAGGTTTCATTTTCACAAGTTGCTTATGTCCTTCAGAGTTGGAAGAACTACAAGAAGAAGTAAAAAGGTTCATCATAGGAAGAGTTCTCCCATCAAATCAAATAGTCTGACTTACCCCGCAGGTATAACAGTTCTTGTAGGTCCCGAGTGCAACAACTCCTCCCAGATTGAGTTCACATAGATATTTCCCAGTGATTGAAACAAATCCAACACAGACGGTTCCCACACTTTAACATCAAGTGTCAGTGATCTTACCTGGGTAAAAGGTTATATAAAAGCTGCATGACTAGGCAATTAAACATACATACAGCAAATAATGGTTGCATGAGTATAACATAAAAATGATAACAAGTCCAACTCCTGAAGAATTCCGAGGGAAAACAAAATATTTCAAGTCCTTGGACCGAGTAAAATTTGTTCTACAGACAAACTAGATAACATGGTTAAAACAGTAGTTTGTTCCTGTTGTTTACATCTGCCTAACAGTATAACATAAAAATGATAACAAGTCCAACTCCTGAAGAATTCCGAGGGAAAACAAAATATTTCAAGTCCTTGGACCGAGTAAAATTTGTTCTACAGACAAATTAGATAACATGGTTAAAACAGTAGTCTCTGTTCCTGTTGTTTACATCTGCCTAACTTACGCAACCAAATATATAATGCTCTACAAATATTCCCTGATCCCTAAATTTCTTCAAGGAATGTGTGTTTGTTTTAGGTTGAGTACAAAGTTAACAAATGGGCCAAACCAAAATGTATGTCCAAGAGACGCATGGTAACGACAAATAAAGTGTTTACATTACACACTTTGTTATCCTAACTTTCATAATTTTTAATTTTAGGTGTCAAAATAAAAAGAAATTATCACTCATTTCTTTTTTCAGAATTAATTTTATTTTTTAAAATTGATTTCATTTACGAAAATTGAATTATTCAACTGTAGAAACTTAAAATTTCTCCTATAACTCAATTTCTTGCAAAAATTCAAAGTTTTCCTTTCCTTTAAAAACCCATGGTTCCTTTTTACTGGAAAAAACTTAAATTTATCATAAAAAGGACAACATTAAAGGAAATTAGAAAATAAAATAACTCTCTTGTAAAAACTAAAATTTTTCTATAAAATCTAAATAATTCCATGTAAAACATCAAATTATTCCACAAAAAATAAAATTAATTCTACAAAGGAAAAATAAAAGAAATTAAAAAGATAAAATAGATTTTCCAAGTAAAAATTTAAGTTTTTCCCCATAAGACCCAAGTTTAATTCTAAAAAATTAAGGAAATTTTAAAAATACCAAAATAAAAACTTACTAAAGAGTTAAGTGACTAAAATACTGTATAATAACATTGCCTAACCCCAAATTAATGGCAAGTGATCAAAATGAAAATGAAAATGATTTGTAACAATGGTGCCCTTTGTGCAATTTTTAATTTTTCGTCACCCAAAATAAAAGCTTGTAAAAGTTGGTTACCAATGGGTACTTTACCCGAATAGAAAAGCTAAAACAAGATACTTCTCTCAGCTTCCCTATAGGTGTAAGGCATGCTTAGTTTCGTTCCTTAGCTCTTATTTTCCAGTCCTGTTAAAAAGTTTCAAAAGCTCAACAACAGTATGCCACTGTGGAATTTTCTTAACATTCCTATGTAAACATTCATTAACGGGATACAAAGTCTTTTCAGTTATTCCTATACTTCAGTCTCAACTATGGGATTCTCAACATCAAAACATGTTAACAGCTTCATCGTTGACCACTAGTATACATACCTGTGTAAACATTCATTCCATCACTCTAATTTTTTTCTAATCTTTTTACTTACATTTTCTACATGGTGTCAGAGCCTTCTCTTCAAACCCTAGAAATAAGAGTTTTTTGGTACTTACTATCTTAGCCTCTGTTTCTTCTCCACCGCCCTTAGAAGTGTCGGAACACCATCCCCGACGAACCCCTAAAGTTTGGTGTCTATCAAGCCTGCCCATGAGTCTCACACACCACCAATAGTATTTTGCGCTATCTTTCACACGTCGGAGCATGGCGCCCACCTCGTCAAAATTCTGACTTCTGCTTGCTTTTACCAGTCTTGTAGCCATATTTTCTACAACCCTTTACTCCATTGAGCCCAAGTAGTGTTGATTCAAAAGTCACCTTTTTTAACTAATATATTTGGCTACTGTAAGTATCTTATTAAAAGAACTTTTGTGTTTGAATTTCAAATCTTTTAGAATGGCAGAATAGAAAATTGTTGCAATTAGTTCAGATAATCCCTACAACCTTCTAGCTTACACTAAGATGTTTTTTCAAATGAAATTCAGAATCTCAAGCATCTTCTGTCCCAAATTGATTCCAATGCAACATCTAATTTTGTGAAGTCAAGTAATGCATTTAATGCGTATCTAATTAACAAAATGCCTCTCAAAAGCTCTTCATTTCAAGAGTCTCTTAGAAGTTTTAGACGGGAAAAGAGATTATACAGCTCCTCCAAAAGTATTTGGATGTATTTGTTTTGTTCATACTGAGAGTGTTGGAAAGTTGGATCCACAGTCCTTTAAATGCATATTTATTGGGTGTTCTCCTATAGAAAAAAGGTTAAAAGTGTTATCATCCTCCATCCAGAAGGTATTTATGAACATTGCTTTCAAAGAAAATGAATCTTATTTTGGCACAATCCAATCACCTCTTCGGGAGAGAATGGAAGAGAAGGGATGATGACTATGCCTAGTTCTGTTACATTGGAAGATTTTATTCGAAGAAAAGATCCTATTCAAGGGGAGACTATTGGGGGCTTGGATAAACCGGATTTAAGAACTTACTCAAAAGAGGAGTATGGCATAAGAAGCCATCTTGCATCCTACTCAGTACCAAAAATCTTATTTTCCTAGTGAGTCATTTTATGATCCCAATTCAACTAGTGATTTAGATTTATCCATTGCTCAAAGAAAAGGTGTCAAGATTTGAGCTAAACCTTCTATATCTAATTTTATTAATTATGATTCCTCGAGTCTTTCTATAGAGCCTTTGTCTTATCCTTATATTTATTTGTGTCTATTCCAAAAGATTAGCAGGAAGCTTTCAATGATCCAAGATGGAAATGAGGGCTTTAGCAAAGAACGAGACTTGAGAACTAGTTATTTCTCCGCTAGGAAACTAACTGGCTGGTTGCAGCGGGTGATTACTGTGAAACACAAGGCTGATGGTTCGATTGAAAGGTTCAAAACTAAACTGGTAGGTAAGTGTTTCACTCAATCTTATGAAGTGGACTATCAAGAGATATTTGCCCTTATCACCAAGATGAACATCATCAGAATCTTGCTATCTTATGCAACCAACCTTGATTGGGACTTGTAATAGTTTGATATGAAAAATGCAGTTTTTACATGGAGACTTAAAAGAAGAGGTTTATATGGAGATCCCTTCAAGTTTTGACGATGAAAAGACACAAGGAAAAGTATATAGATTGAACAAAGCCTTGTATGCGTTGAAGCAATCTCCTAGAGCATGGTTTGACAAATTCAGTAAAACCACGATTACTTTTAGCTATCAATAGAGCAATGCTAATCATATACTCTTCATAAGACATTACAAGGGTAAGATTAGGGGATGACAAAGAGGAGATGACTCAATTAAAGAGGCTGTTGGTTCAAGAAATTGAAATCAAGACCTTCAGAAGCTGAAATATTTTCTGAAAATTGAAGTTGCCAGATAAAAAAAAGGGGATTTTCGTTTCTCAAAGGAAATATATTTAGATCTTTTGAAAAAAATCGATATGATAGGTTGCAAACCGAAAGAGTCACTGACTGAAAGCAATCATAAGCTGCAAGCAAAGATTGGAGTGTTGGTGGATAAAGAAAGATATCAAAGATTGGTAGGCAGATTAATTTAGTAAGTTAATTTATTTATGATCCTCAAAACTAACAAAATTGTAATACCCAAGGGGGAATTAAATTTGCCAAGAAAAGACAAATTATACTTATATTGTAACAAGAAGTCTGCCATCAGCGTACTCAAAATTCAATGCAACATGATCGAACGAAACACGAATAGATCAATCGGCACTCCACCAAAGAAAAATTAACAATTGGTGTCTTGAGTTTAGTTCATGTGGTATCTGATGAGCAGTTAGTTGAGGTGTTCAGTAAATGATTAAACAATAGGACTCTCATAATTTGGTTTGCAAATTGGGCATGTGTGATATCCATGCACCGACTCGGGGAGTGTTGGCAGCTTCATAGTTGACCAAACAGTGGACAAATTGACAGCTTAGCAACATTATACGAATTACATGATTATAGGAATCATATCACTGATTTTGTGGGATTTTTCTATTATTTACTTGCATTTCTTCCTTAGACTTGTACCTCTAGTATAAATACTTATGTAAACATTCATTCCAATACACAAGTGAGAAGTAATTCACTCTAAAATTTTCTATCTAATTACTTCTCTTTTCTACAAAACATTTTGAGGGTTTGAGTCAAAAGTAACTATTTTCACATAGAAAGAAAAAGAAAGCTACTTCAGCTATTTAGATCCTTCTATATTTTAAAGGTCCAATCGCCCAAACAAAAGCTTTTTCAAGAAAATATTGAACATCTGCCAATAGCATTTCTTAGAAAGACATAAGGTTCCCAGAGCAAATTTATGCGGCATACCTTTGATATATGTACACCAAGATTGCGGTGAACTCCGGAACATTCAATGCATATAAGTAGACCAAGGTTTAAAGATGCCCAGTCTGGCTCAGGTGCACCACAATCAGCACATTTATGATTCCCGGCTACTTTTCTTAAGATATCAATTGGCTTTTCACTCTTTCCGCAATATTCTTGATGCTGCGAACTTCTAGGTATGTCTAAAAGACTTCCAGGTGAGAGATTCTTACATTTATACTGTCCAATTGACATCGGATAACCATCAGGGTACCCTACTAGTGAACTGTTATCACTAGTAAAGTAATCACCACTTCCCGCGCGGAAAGCAGAAAGACACTGACATAAACGTTGCATGGAGAAAGAAATCAGAGGATACGTAGTGAGGAATACTTGATTAATGCCTCCTTTTCACAATCCAAGAGAATAAACTTTTAAGAAAATTAAACAAATATGCATCTCATTTTGTTTTTTGGCTGAGGAAGAAGAAAGATTGCACAGTTCAATGCTTTTTCCCACATTTTGTTTAGGGGAAAATTTAGTCAATTACCTTCTCAGGTGTTTGGGAACTCAGTAAGGAAGTAATCACTCCAGTTATTTTTTCAATCCAATCCCTTTGGTCTAGTGCATTTTCTGCCTGCATTGGCAAGTGAATTCTTTCAGCAATTTATTGCTAATTTAATCATTTCCACACTTAATAACCACAAAACATTACCAAGAAATAAATTCTAGTCAGAAATGAAAGCATTGGTTATGCATTTACCACAAAATTGAAATGTTGAACAAATACCTGCAATGTATATATTTTTGTTGGTGAGATAATTCTGAAACAAAACATTAAATCTGTTTGATCTGCGTCAAACTTGATTGTTGATGTCAACAAGTTTACTGTATGGCGGGTAACAGATTTTTCATCAGGTACAGCACTATGGTTATGAGAAGAAAGCCATCGGCTCAGCAGCCCAGGACCATTTTCAGAACTACTCCTTTGAATAGTAGACGGACTTCCAGCTGCCTGAATGAGTACAATTTAGTATGGGAAAATTTTACGGCCCATATTATTATTGTAGGTGAGCTTTCATTTAGGGGCTTACAGAAGACCAGGCAAATGGTTTACGATAGTAGTACAGCATCCCTCTACTATCGAGAACAAAAAACCTTCTCTTCCAATCACCTCTTAGGTTTGAAGAACGTTTTGAAAGATAACCTTGTCGTATGGTTTGAACCTGAGTAAAAAGTAGTATAAAAGAATGAAATGCAAAGAAACTCTTTTAAAAATACAAAATCATTTAAATTAAAACTAAGATAAAGATTATCTAAGAGAACCATGCAAAAGGACATCACCTTTCCCTTCGCAGCAGATTCCATAACTGCCTCAATAACTTTTTGGGATCCCCTTGTAAAAGGTTGCATTCCATCGGCTACAGGAAGACCAGCATTGCTTAACTGTTTACTTTCTCGATCTATCTGCCTAATATGTTCTTGCATCCTTTCACATAGAGATTCTTGCTCATAGTTCGAACATTCCCTAGACTGTTGTGCGTAAGCTAAGACCTGCAACCCAGAAGCACTAGTATCAGAAGTTCGAGAGATGTAGAAATGGCTTCTTTTCTCATTCCAAGTTTCCCAAGGAATTGCTTGCTTATGGGAACTCTGTTGGACTCCACAAATCAGTAAAGGAACTGGATTCAGATGTAGAAATGGAGGGAAAATAAAACTGATTCTCTTGAGGCAAAGTTTTTTCTCTTTACTAGTGGGAAAAAGGTTTGTCAAAGCAGTGTTTGTGGAGAAAATGTGATTCAGGCTTATGACTTCCATCTACTTGGACTGACCCAAGATACTGTGCTAGTGATTTCCACCAGAATAACAGTATCATCCCTCATGGTATCAATTAAAAAATAGATTTAAGAATTTTGAGTCATTATCAAATACTAATGTGGACTAGTGTCATTTGCTTTTTGCAGTAAAGTAGATAAGAAAGATCATATCTGAGCTCTTATCATACCTTTTTCTCAAGTAGAAATCAATCTGACTGTAGCAAGTAGCTGGCAATGACAAAACTTGTATTATAGCTCCATTAATACGTCATGGGCTCCTAATTTAGCATTTTAGTCCAGTGAAGTTTGTTTTGTATTCTCGTATCGAGAATAAAGTCAACTATATTCTCAATATTAGGATGATTGTTTAGTTTTATTACCTTTGGTCACCACAGACACTGGCAACAAAAGTTTTGCTTCAATTAACGATACATGCATAAGCTGGATAAGAAGAATTTCAACCCTATGGTTTGAGGGCACTAATTTTTTGCACCCCTCTAATTTTTGCTATGGCTTGATGAAATATTTGGCTTTCTCTGCGAGCTACAAAGTAATAACCTTCATCTCTAGAAGAGGTTTGTTGGTAGATTCTTTCAAAGGTTCAATTTGTAAGGAAAGCAATGTAAGAAAAAGTTAATAGCATGTCTCAGTTACTTTTTGTAGTTACGCAAGTTTTGGCAGCTAGTTTTAGCAGCTTCGTTCAACCTCTTTTCTATTTTAAACAAATTATAGACTGGATGAAAGAATCTTAAGACCTTTAGCATGTTAAAAGGTATTGAAAATTAATGTTTCGTTTCATCTTATAGGAGGAAAAGTTAAGATGACGAACCTGATTAATGAAAGGTTCCATCTTATGTAAGAGTTCATATCCCTGCAAGGAACAAGGGTTCAGAAGTTGAACATATTTAAAAGATACCAACTGTAACAGGAAAACAAGTTGTCATCATTTGAAATGTTCCACACCTGTTTGAAGAACCGTAGGTGAGCATCCATCATCCCACTAACAGCCTCCAAAAATTCAAATCTCTTTTTGGCTTCAAACTTGGAGAGAGTACTAACCTGGACACAGAACATGCACATTTGAAGCTTCAAGTAAACGAATATAAAAAAGAACAAGCACTTGTTGGCAAAAGTAACTTACCAGATTGAAGCGGGCTAGCTCAAATGAGGTTTTAGCAGTATGCAATTCCTGGAATGTCTCGCTACCAAATTAGATTTTGAAAGATAATGGTACCATTACAAAATAGCCCAACATTTTATGCACTTGTAGGATAAACTTTGGGTCAAGAAAAAGTTAATATTGTATATACCTCCTCTATGGCTGCAGCTATATCAGTCCTAGTGCTTTTCCTTAATGACAGAAACTTCTCTCGTGCCTGTATGCCAAAATGGGCAAAAACACCAATGGCCACCGTAAAGAATATACCAGCTATAATGTTTTAAAGAACTAACTTTAGAAAAATAGTTTACTAAAACCAGTTCTCAGGTTCATAACGCCTGGTTGTTTCAATCTAAATGAAGTCTTATGCATGCATTACTCATAAGAATATCAAATAATTACTGCTGATTGGAAAGAAGACTAGATTTAGGTTTACTCTTTTTTTTAAAGGCTTCAATTTAGGTTTCCTTGATTGTTGCTTTAGCTACATGCAATTTGTTTCATCAAAGCTGCTAAGGAAACCATTATTGCTTAATATAAGAAATTAATTTAAATGAAGTAATGAACATGCTTTTCAAATATAATTATTTTGTAGAAAAAAAACCAGCCATTCTTTTATTTATAAACCTTCATTCTAATTTATAATTATTTAAAGTATCATCGGTTATTTTTATAGAAACATTCCTTTTTCCATTTACTTACAGAAACCAAAAGCAAGTAGCTAAGGAAACAACCAAACAGAGGCCTTATGATAATGTTGAATTGGCCCTGTTCCCTATTGCCACCATTCCCCTTCCCCTTCTGGTTTTTGAGTACGTCATCAAAAATTAACATCAAGGAAAGTTTACAAATGGTGTTCTAGAATGTGGAATAACTTATCAAAATGTCGTTGGTAACATGGTATTTTCTATTTTCAATAAGATCTGCATATGCTTCAAAGGCCCAGAAATTTTCTACCCACTCATTATCAATAAATTTAAATTTACAATCAATAATCATCACGATGATTAGAGGCATCCTTAATACTATAGAACTGAATCATAAAGAAGGTAAAGAAAAAAACTATTTAACTTTTTGATTTGAAATTCACCTGATCATATGTAAGTGAAGCCTTGTCGAAAGGTTTTCGGGCATCCTGAAACAATGGTTTAACAGTGGGTCAGAAAATATGTAAGAAATCAGTTCACATCATCAAGACTGTCAAGTATTAAGTTGATTCATTATTTGAGTGAACTCAGATAGAAGCTGGTCACCCGAGTCTGCAGTGATATAGAAGCAGGTGACACCATTTGTAGCCAGGTAAGAAGGCGGTAAAAGAAGGTAACCATAGACCTTATTCATCTAGGACAAATATGACAAGTAACTGAACTTATCCACTATGCATGCAGACAAATAAGGCATTAATGACACTCTGCTGTTCTCAAAAGTACCCTAGGAATTTTCAATGGTACATGTAGGCAAATCAAATGTCATAAAAGTGCCCACAACATTCTCATTTTTTAACTTTCTCCTTTCCAACAGCAACAAAGAGAAATATTCCGCTAAAAGTAAAAGTTGGCTCTATTCTCCCAATATTGTTACATTAAATCATGTGAATATAAGTTAAGAAGTAAAAGAAGGGAGAAATTCTAAACAATATCGACTTCATGCTTCATAACAAAGAAAACACTGTAACTTCGGAGCTGAAACTAGTGATAACTAACAAAATATCAAGTTATTTTAATAAATACAACACCCGTCATTAAGATGATAAGAACTTAGATGAAATATCTCAGATGATAAAAAGTACCTTGATATCTTGCAGATCGATATTGACAAACTGCAGCAACCTATCATTTAGCATGTGCTCTATCTGAAAAAGGTAAATTACATGTGTTAAAAGATGGAAGTAAATTAATTAAAAATATTTCACCATACCTCAAAAATTAACTACTTTGCTAGGATGGAACAACTTTTAAAAAAAAAACACTTCTAATTGTAGCAGACAATGTCAAGCATATTGAAAGAGAGAGAATGACCTACCATAGAGCAGTTGAATCTGCTAGCAAATTTTAATGGAAGTGATGTGTCGTGTAAGGAAGTGAAAGAAATTTGACATAAGCATACAAATTATAATTGATGAACAACTACCCAGTTCATTCTTGTAAGATCACACCTTAATGTAATGCTATAGATACTTTAGGTGTAAATAAATCTTGAAGACAAAAATCCTACTTATTAAATCATTTAAATAGTTAAGGCCTGAATTTGAGTCTGAACATTTAGATTTGGAAACTTATACTTGCTCTAGAGGAGAAGAACCCAATCACCTTCCTTCTATTGTATCACAGGCTTCTTGTTGTGAATTCTTGAGGTTGGTCATTAGGTGCATAATTAAGACTTGCATTGTCCTTTTTCTTTGTAATTATTCATAATTTACACTAAAGATGCTCAAGATGAAACCGGTTCTACAACTACAAATTTTAATAGAGATTTATACTCCAAGAGTAAATCATACACAAACTTAAGTAATATCACCAAATTCAATAGTCAAAACCCTACAGAAAATATAAACATATTACACAATGTTTTTAACAGTGTATCTCTGAAATCACAAAAGTCACTACCTGTGAGCGAAGAACTTCCTTGTATGAGGCAATTTCTCTTAATGCAACAGTGAAATTTGTCATGACTGGACCTGAATTCCATCATTAAGAACAGCACTAATATGATGAGCAATTTATTGCATTTCCTGACCTTAAAAATTGACTTACTTTTTGTATACCAACCTTGACATCAGTTTAAGTAACACCATAACACCAAAATAGCAAAATGGCCTAATTTACACAATAAAAGCATAAGTAGCTAAGTAAAACAAAATGTTGACCATACGAGATTATTGTTCAAAAAAAAAAAAATCTTTTCAAGTATCTCCGTTTTATTATATTTTTTTGAAACTTAACAAATTCAGTAATTAGCATTGATTTGTTCAGTTTATCAAAGAATGAAACAAACATTTCTTCTTATGCATCTCCTCTTAAGTACCAATTTATAAAAAGTTGACAAATTCAAATAATTAGCATTTATTTGTCCTCGAACAAATTTTTTAAAGCATTTGCCTGTTCCCAAGGTGATAAGGACACAGGATGTATGGACAACACAGAACGGATCAAAAGTAACACAGAAAATAGACGTGATAAATCCAGTTAACACCATGCAATGCTTAAACGGACTTAGTCTTGAAGTAAATCGCAGCATATGCATTTTTAAGGTATTACTCAAAGAGGGTTAGGAAGCCAGAATGTGTACCTCCAAAAGCAACACATATAGGATCATTTTGCTCCCCTCCAAAAGTTTCAAGGGCATTTACGAAAGCAAGGTCACCAGCATACCCCTCTACAAGCCCCTCTCTGGTATTTAGAAGGAATAGACCATGTGAGATCATTCAATAATATATAATTGGAAATACCTGTTATGTGGCTGAAAAAAATTATATATAAATTATATATGTTTTTGGGAAAGAATTAGGTAAAATAAAACGACTAGTTTTCTCTTTAAAGTAAAAATTTATATATATCCCTAGTGTTTTTTAGAACTACCCTTGATTGAAGTGGTCAATTGATGTAACTTTGATTTGTGACCCTAAACTCAGTTAGAATTTCTATTATAGTAATATTAAATTCAAGCAAAAACAAAACTTGGACAGCAAGAAAAAAAATTAACGATTCTTATTTGAATTTTTTGTGGACTTTCCAATTTTTAGATAAACAGAAGAACTATTAGCTTGAGCTTGTGTTACTAGTTACAAGATATGAGTTTCAGTTTGTTAGCTCTTATATAACTTAAATTAGAAGATTAGTATTTAACAAATAGCATGTTATCACGTTATATCCCCATTCTCAAGGCTGCTCAGGTGGTCTGAGGTCTAAGAAGGCTTAAACAGCACAAAGAAGGAGATCTCCTCGACCATAAATAGGAAAGCAAGTGCATATCAAGCCATAGCTTGAGACACCATTAACAATTATGCATTAAAACTCATAAGCAGCTTCTAACTCCATGAGTTACTAAATATCTTCTTTTTGGGTTTTTCCCCCTTTTTCCACAGACTAGCCTTCTGCTTTATCAACGTAGAACAAACATTAGATATCAACAACTCAATAACACCACAATAACGTCAGTTAAGAGATTGCTCTTCAAAAAGGGTGTATGCAAACGATTGAAACAATAACAAAAATGTAAACCTACGTGTATTTTCGACATCCTTTATAAAACTTTAAACATCTTCCTCGCATCAACTCGGCATTCTCTTCCAAGCATTGCATCTGTTTCAGCAACCAATACAACAATTACTGCCAATATACAAGACAAACTAACCTAAGCATAATGCAAAATTATTAATAATACTAAGATTGATTTTAAAATGTTAAATGAGCAAGTACCATTGAGCTTTCCATAAAAAATTACACTACTTAAAAGAAGTATAAGGTTCCATTTAAAGCAGAGCAAGAAATGTTCTCGAAAAATAGAAACAAATTCATCGTTAATCCTGGAAAGATAACGTTTATTATTATTTTTTGTTCTTTTTTTTCAAAATAAACAAGATGACTAAACGAATGAAATTACCATTAAAAGATTTTATTACAGGAAAATGCAGATTGATAAATAGTGAATTCATATGGAAATAGACAAAGAGATCGTAACATAACCTTATATTCCGCTTCTAGTTCTCTTAAAAGATTTAACTAGGCATGCGATCTAAATGAAAATTTCATTTTTATCTGAAATAATTAGCGGCAAATAATTGCATCATTAAACAAGAAGAAGAACCTCTTGCCGAAGCATCGGTGTATCTTCGAGTTTGGTGAACTGCATTTTTGGAGAAACGCAGAATTTGGGTGGATCTTCTTCGTTTTGTGTAATGAAACTAATTATGAAATATGAGAGTGAGAAATGGATTTTATTTTATTTGTGTTTTAGGTATGGAAGGCTTTGAGAAAAGGGCGCAAAATTAAGAATGGTGAAAAGAGATTTTCATTTTTGTAGTTAGAAACTTTGAACTTCCTCCGCGAACTTTTATGGCTGTAACTATTTTTTAAAAAACAATGACAATTCAAAACATAACCCGCCTTTTCTGCTTCTCTCTCTCTCTCTCATACTTCTTTCCTTTTTCAAAAATTACCAAAAAGTAATTGCATTTTGGTTTAAAACAAAAAAACTAAAAGCATAATTTAAAAGGGGGTTTCATTCTTATAAAATTATACAAACTATAAATAAAAGTGGTGACGGAATATTTCTTATATACAATAATTTTGTTGAAAATTCTAAATAATAATTATTAGATAACCACTCTTGATAATAAAAACTCTAAAAGAATCCTTAACCGTATTGAAAGGAAAAGTATACTTGGGAGGTCCCAGTATTATAGGGATTTGGATAAATTTAGTCTCTCTATTATTAAATATACTAACTTAGTCTTTATATTATTAAAAGCATCAAATAAATCCAAGCTATAACAAATTTAACATTTATTGTATAAAAATGTCTTAAAATTATTATATTTTAATTGCGGTTCAATTCAAAACAAAAGATTTTATTTACAGAAATATTATTAACTCTAGGAAACAGTAAATGACATTTTATTAAGTAAATGTTATGTCACACTCAATTTTCTTTAAGTTCTAAAAATTAATGGAGAGTTGAGAGTTAATTTAATAAAATAGTAAGTTGGCAGGCTCTACTGAAAAACTTGAAAAATTTTGGTGGTTGATTGGTAATTAGTTGGGAACCAATTCTGGTTCGATTACGTTGGAACCGGCTGGTCCTTAGTGGGAGACAAAATGATGGCCGATGGATGGTTACTTGAGGCCTTGAACCGTGCGTAAGAAGGGTTATATATACGAGAGAGGAGGATTATTCTGAAGGTAGAATTCTCCTCAAATTTGTTTTACTTTCCTTCTCAATTGTCTTTTTTAGTTGCTCCGAAGGAGAGAAAATTGAGGAAACGCTGTATGGGGCAATGATCATGAGGATTGAGGTCAGGGAGTAGAAGATTCAAGGAACTGGTAAGTCTTTCTATCTTTCTGTATTCGTGGATTGAGAAAGGGGAGTAAGGATTTCTAAAATCTTTGGAAAGCTTTTGAATGATATTGAATTATGGGTTTTAAGGTTTGAATACTTTCGGTTTAACTGATATATATGGTTTTCATGCCTAGTTGTCAAGACGAAGGAAACTCTGACATTTAGACAAGCTAAGCTGGCGAGGACGAATGACTTAATCTGAGTTTTTATACTCTATTTTGGGTGCTATTTGTTGTTGTGCTACCAAAATGATCTACTTGAGTGTCTGTTCTAAGTCCAGATTGAAATCCATGGTTGTATATGATTATGATGAATGGGTAAACTGTGCATGCATAACGTCGTGGAGATATATATATATATATATATATATATATATATATATGATTGTTGGTATGTTCTCTGAAGGCACAATTTGGTTTTGGATTGACGTATTAAAAAATGGCATGCTATATGTTATAATAATAAATGAATTGTTGTTTATGAAAAACATGTTTTTAAAATGCAGAACATGGAGGGGGTTATTATGATAGGTTATATGAAGATAAGAAAAATTGACATGATGGAGGAATGGGCGGATTGTTATGGGATAAAAGGGAGTTTGGAGATATCGTGGAACGGATATCTACTAGTCCTTTAGGGTGACACCGTGACGACAATATATAGGTCCTTCGAGGCGACACCTCGAAAGGGGTTTATTGATTCTTCAAAATCAAAAGTTTAGGGTTAGCCATGGCATGATCCAGTTGTGAACAAGTACACTTTATGGCGAAATGGAGTCCGTTAGGATGGTTAAAAAAACCTGTTAAGGCACAAAAAAAGAGGAAATCACTATATGACTCACGCAGCGAGCAGTCTGACAAAATAAGCATGGCACGTCTACAAATGTGGGCAAACGCCATAATAAGAGGATTCGCCAAAATGTGAAGGTAAGTGAAATTGGTAGAAACGTTTTAACATGGGTATATGTGAAAGGAATGAGCAATTCCTTCAAAGTATTACCAAATAGGTATTTGTCATAAGAGTCCGCCAAAGTTTGATGAGTAAACCAACTTTGGCTGTAATAAAGCAAGGTAATTATGCAAATATTAGTCCTAAGTATTCATAGGTAAAGAGGGAAGTCCATCAAGGAATCTCTTAAGAAGGAAGTCCGTCGAGGACTATCTTGGGTAGAAAGTTTGTCGGGAAATAATGGAAGAAACGGAGGTCCGTCAGGACTATATAGCGCGGAGAAGTCCACTTGGGACTATCAAATGTGAAAACTCGCTAAGGGAAATCTAAGAAAGAGATAGTCCACAGGGAACTATCTGTTATTGGAAGTATTTTAGTAGAACGGTCTGAGGAGGAGAAATCCTTCAAGACTATTTATGAGTATAAGTCCGCAAAGAACAGGGTGATCATATATCAACCAAAACTCAAATTCAAGACAACAAATGAGATTGTCAATAAATGAGTCTTCCTTACAAAAAGGGTTTATGCACACGCTAAGTCATAAGAAGAAAATTTTTAGGGTAATGCAATAAGTCTATTTTGAGTTCAGTGTGGAATGAAGAGATTAAGGTAAGGATCCGCAGTTGTAGTGAGATGTTTGATAGTCCACCAAAATTAATCGTCAAATCGCATATTCGTGTATATGGTACCTTGATGAGTCAAGCCAGAAAGGTAAAATGGGAGCCTAAGATGGAGCTAGATAGGGTTGGGCCCCAAAAAGGGGTCGTTTGAAAGAATGCGCCTATGATCAGATCAATCGGCATGTCCACCATTGATCGGTTCAAAGAACGCGTGAGTGCTGGCTACACCAGTCTTACTACAAAATCTCCTAAGTTTTGTCAGAGATTTTTAAGTTTTGTACTCTTATTCTTATTTACCTAAAAGTTGAGAGCCTTTGATTTTTGTTGTATAGAATCTCATTAAGTTCATATGAACTTACAATTGTACTGCTTTGTATGCAAGATTAAGGAATGACTTAAGGGTCATAGAGGGTCCAAGCCAGACATCGCCAAGTTCGCGAATGGCGCCATAGTTGTACCATACATATAAAGGGGCACCCTTAGAGGCTATACATCGGGGTTCAAATAAGAAGGCTTTTATTGAAGTTTTAAATTCCCAAGTCACTATATACTTATAAACTTAAACCTGCTCAGTAAGGAAATTTTGATTGTAAGAACTTTAGAAGCAATAGAAAATTTATCTGTAGTGATATTTTGTAACCTATTGTTAACTAAAGAGATTAGAGTGAAGTTATGTGTAAATAAGAAACATATCTTGGCAATTAAAAGTTGAAATAAATCAATATAGAATTGTTGTTAAGTATCTCGGGTTAATTGTGACACTTGGTACCTGGACCCAGCGATCGGGTCGGGTATAAGGTATTACATGTTAACTATATTCCAATTTGCCCTTATTTTATTCTTTTTGTTAGTATAAGGACTAATTTGACCATTTAATATTAGAGGGACTAATTTGATCAAGTCCCTATATTAATTTGGTCTGGGACTAATATAAGGACCTCTAAATTACATCACCTTTCTTTTTAATGAAAGTTGAAATCAAGATAAGCATGTCATACATATAAGATAACATTTCATCCAGATTAGGGAGAATGTCATTTGGTTATATTTGCATTTTGATTATACTTAAAAACCAAAAATTAAAAATCTTGCAAGGTTTTTTAAAGACTGAGTAGGAAAAGGATCTTAAACAAAGCCTCGACCTTCATTAATGGTTCTTAAGTGATAGAATAGTAACATTTCAAGCCGATTTTGCCCTAGCTTCACCCAATAATAAGTGTTTTCCTATTAGGGTCATTAGATGGGTTTCCTTAAAAGGTCAACAATTTGTATACATTTGTATGAAAGATTACCAACAGTGACTAGAACCTAAATTGATGGTTGTTGAGTTAATGATTATGCACTAAAGACTAATTTAATTAGTAACTACCCACAAATCTCTACTAAGTTAAATAATTATTGGCCAAATTGAAATAGTTATTATTATTTTGATTCTTATAATTATTTTAGATTCACATGTTAAGTGGATGGACGTCCATGTTTTTACTAATTTATTGTGGTTGCCTCAAAGTGACGTAATCTAATAGGTGTGAGAATTATTGTTGCAATGACTACATTTTTGAAAGGTTTAATGTCAGAAGCATCCATCATTTAATATGCTTTAAAATTGCTGAACATAGGGAATATTTACTTACATACAAAGATATTTAATTTGTATAACACTTTACACTTGACCTGGACAGCAGACTCGGATGTAAGATGCCACATTTGTTACCCAAGCAACTTAGAAAATATTTAAAACAAGCACCGAAGCTAAAAATTAAACTAGTGTGGAAATCTCAATTGAAGAATGTCATGAGTGTTAAATTCACTTAAATGAAATCAACCGAGCCCACGTGCAACAACCCGATGTCAAAGGTGGTCAAACACGGAGCTAAGTTCTGAGTCTTAGGTCAAACTAGCAAAATGTAAGGCTTTGTCTTGAGATAGTGAAGTCATGTCTAAACCTGATCATGGGTCGGCCCGAGCCAATGCAAGGAGTCTATGCCCATTACTAGGCTCGGGCCCAACTAAAAAATGGACAAAAAAATCTGCCCAAGCTTGACCTAGATTAAAAATGTTAAACTCAAGCCCGCCCATATTAAAAAATTTTAGATTATTTTTTATATAAAAAAATTAAAAATATAATACATCAAATACACAAAAAAACATTAAAATAAATGTTTCCCAACAAATTAAAAATACATTAAAATGTATTTAAATAACACTAAGATAGTTGCAACTTAGCAAGCAAATACCTCCAAAATAGTAGCAAAATTAACAATAAAACAATAGTTATACAATATCCAAACGATAACAAAATAGTAGCAATATAAAAGACAAACAATTCTTGTTGGAAGTTTGAAATTAGAAATACTCTATTCTAATCCATTCTATACAAGAACAAAATTGACCATGGAAAATAAGTTTACCTCTCTCTCATTGCTCATAAGTTGCCAATTTTGTTTAACTAATTAGCATAATCCTACTATATTTTTCTTTTAACTAAAGGTAAAAAAAAGAATCATTCAAATATTGGTTCTCTATAATGAATTTGGAATATTGAGACTACAATTGAGTCATTGACCATAAATATTTCTATAATAGCCATAGAAAATATTTAACAAATTTAAACCAAAAAATAATAGTAAGATTAAAGGTTTTACAAGTCTAATTATGGTCTCAGATTGGCACTTCTTTCGCTTATGTTTTCTCTTAGTTAACCTTCTATGCTGAAATAAAGAGTATTAGCACTACACCAAAACAGGCTTTTAGCGGCATTTTTTTAGGCCTTTAAAAGCGCTAATGTTTTTTTTATGCTGAAATAAAAAGCGCCGCTAAAAGCAAGCGGCGCAAAAAATGCCGCTGTTGACAACGTCACTAATGTTTGCGGCGTCTTTAGAAATAAACGCCGCTAAAGGTCATGACCTTTAGCGGCGCTTTTCCCACAAATGCCGCTATGGGTCATCACTTTTAGCGGCGCTTTTCCCACAAACGCCGCTATAGGTCATCACTTTTAGCAGCGTTTTTCCCACAAACGCCGCTATAAAACAGATCTTTAGCGACGCTTTTTCGTACAAACGCCGCTATAGGACAAACCTTTAGCTGCGCTTTTCACACAAACGCCGCTAAAAGCATATCTTTAAAAAAATAATTTTTTTCAAATAATATTTATTTCTATGATAAATATTATATTATGTTTTAAGGATAAATAAAAAAATATTATTTAAATTAAATTTTCTCTAAAATTTGAACTTTAAAACTAAATATAAAATTTAATGAATTTAAATTTAGAATTTAAAATAATAAATTAATAACACAATTAAAATCCAAAAGTTAGAACTCTCAAGTAAAAATAAAAATTTAGAATCAAAACTAAAATAAATAATACATATGCAAGGTAATAAAACATACAATGCATTTTCTTGGTCAAGTAAATCTTGGTAATAAAAGATATAATACATTTACTTAATCAAGGAAATCGTGTAATGAACTCAAAGCAATGAGCATTAGAGAAAAAATTTTGAGCATAGCTTCAAATTTGAATTGCAGATTTGGTGCCTACATATGCTCTGCATGAAAATAAGAGTAACTTAAACTGTTCAAACCATAGTGAACATGGCAAAGATAAGTAAATCAGTTCAACTCATTGTGCACTTACGTTCTATTTGGCTCCAGCCACGACCATACAACCTTAAAGCTTCAAGAAACCTAACCAAAAATCAACCTGGCCCACCAAATTGACTATAAAGTCAAGATTCAAGCAAAAAAGCAAATCTGATTCTGAAAAAAAGGAAGAAAACGATTGAGGAACATTAAAGACTCGAGTCTTGACCAATCAAATGCTGAGCTAAAAATTTGATAATTGAATCAAACCAAAGTCCAAAGAAACTTTAGTAAGACTATTTTTATTTTTGTTTTTATCTATTTATTAATTATTTGTCATTTTTAGAGGGTGGTAAGCAGGGTTTGCAAAAGATAGCTTTATGCTTTAACATTGGCTTTAAGGCCTCCTGTGAATCAAATAAGTTTGAATACATGCTATCTCAGTAAGACAAAAGTAACTATACTAGATATTCAATAACTTGAACATAACTAGGTATGCTAAACACTATCAGGTTGCTAGTAATTCTCCTTATTGGGAGTCACATCCTAGAAAATAAGTTATTCCAAGAAGTTAGTTATGTTTAGGGAAAACTACATCATCAAAATATAATGATACCGGCATAACAAATCAAGAAAAAGCAAGACAGTTAAATAATTAATATCACAATAAGAATGGATAATAGTTAAATAATATAGAATAACACAACTTAAACTCTCATGTCAGACCTGTCCCACAATGACTTTCTCAACCCAAGGGTATGCAAATTCGCCCTGTAGATAAAAGTGAATATCTGTTATTAATATTTTCAGATTCAAATGAAAAAGAAGGCATGAAATTAGCCATATTTAGTTGTATATATACCTCTTTGCAGTTAAAGATTTCAATGACTGATTCTTTTAGTGCCTGTACATAGGAAGCCATATAAATAATTTCTAATGGTCAAAAGGTAAAGTCAGTTCTTGTAGAATATTACCTCTTGTTTACTTGGAAGCTTGGAACCATTTAATAGAACTAACTTAAGACTCCCGAACAACTCATAATATGATAGATCAATCTGCCCATCATTCAACATCAAGAAGAAATGGTCAATTAAAGTTGGGAATTAAACTTAAATCATATTTTGAAAATTTTCAAACAAGGTATCTGTGAAATGATCTGCAGAAAAGCAATGTCGATATATCGACTCCAATAAAGGAATTAGTTTGGTTTTAGCCTAACTTCATTGTATAATTACAAAGCAGAACCTATGACTAACTTCATGTTGGGCAGTGTTTACCTCAAATCATAAATTACAAAGCCTGCCTTCAACATGAAATAAGAAAAATATAGCATGATGGATATGAGTTCAGGAAGTCAGCAACAATCATAAGAATCTAAGACACTACCATACAAGGATCATTTCAAGACTAACAAAATTTGACAATAGATAGTTATTTATCCAAATAAAGGAAAGGAAAACAAATGACAGCATTCATACTAGCAAATTTTGCAAAGACAAACCCTTGTTTATTTGATGAAGGAAAGTTTTCCAGACTAAATAATATTTATATATATGCATAAAAATAATAAGTTTTGAGTGCAAGCAACTACATTATAATCATCATAAAATGAGTTACAAACATAAAGATTAAATTTGAAATCTAAATTAAACTAATAAATTTAAATCCACGCCAATGTTATTATCACTAAACTAGTGTAATGAGCCACATACCAATGTCGTGTGGTTGGATTGCTTATTGATAGTGTATAGAGGGCAGTGATTTGCTTCAATTTAACATATCAATATTTTATATAAATATAATTAATTTAAACACATAAGATATATGAATATGAAATAAATACTCAAATCTACTCTCTTTTTTTATGTGTGTTTTTGCTAAATTTAAAAAACATTAATTCACAGGACAACTTTTTTTTAGGTACAATAGCACAGGATAACTTTAGATGATTCTTTAAAGCGCATTCATTTATGGAATGAAATATATAGAAATGCATTTGTAAATGAAATGATGATATAATGTTGTTAAAATACATTATATTTTAACGATTTAACGTAATTTAATTCATTAATCATACATATTTATATATTAATAGTGCATAGTCGAATTTGGTAAAATTATGCCTAAAAAGTGTTGCCAGAATCGGATAAACTCAGTATTCTTTGTTTCCTTTTTCTTTCAGAAAAAAAAGGAAAAAGAAACAGAGAGACAGATTAATAAAAACAACGCAACAGTGTGCTCCCAATACTCAATTTCAAATACGCAAGCTTTACTTTGATTAGAAAGGCACATTTACACTTTGTAATATAACTGTTAATACAATACTAGTCAAAGTATCGCTTATTATTATTATTATTATTATTATTATTATTATTTTAGTGTTCATATTTTAGGTTTTTGGTTGTTACTTTCGATAGAAGAATGTAGCTTACTGATACGTTACCAAGTTTCGGTATGCAAAAGTTTTAGACACTAAAACCCAAAAGATTGTGGAAACCACATACTTGGGTTATGTTTAGCTTCATTTTCTATTATGCGGTTCTTACCAATGAATTACAAATTCATATATAAAAGAAGTTTAAAAGAGAAAACGTCATCACCTTCTGGCATTAGTGTCAGTCGCTTTTAAGAATGCAATCAAAGCATCCAACGCCTTCTCCTGCACCGGAGCATTTGAATCCGGCACTGTCTTTTTGAAAAATGGAGCTGTATATTTGAAAATCACAAAGATCCACCAATCAATTGAGTAAATCAGATCTGAGTCGTTAAAAAAAGAAAACTTAAGAAATTTTTTTAAAAAAAACACAAAAACATAAAAGATTGACCTCATTCGCAGATCCTCGAGTCCTTCGGATCCGTGATGGAATCGCATAGAGAAGCTAAAGCTTGTGGGTTAAGAAAAGTTCTGTAGAGAAAAATCTAGGGTTCCAAATTTGGGCGTTTAAGAATTGGGGTTGAGGAAGAAAAAATAGCAATGGGCATGGATTTAAAAGTTTTTATTTATTAAACCAAAAACAATGAAAATGATAATAAATGAAAAGGACGGTGTGTTTGTAAAGTTGGGGGTTTCAAGGGGGAAAATTAGGGATTTTAGGGGGAAAGTTGGGGATATTAGGGGAAAATTTATAAAATGGCGCGATTTTTTAAAGTAAAATTATTTTTTGCGGCGTTTTTAATAAAAACGCTGCTATTGCTTACTTTTTGCAGCGTTTTTTTATAAAAACGCCGTAAAAAATCATTTCATTTTGAACAAAACGATGTTGTTTTGCTCTGTTAAAAATCATTTATTTTGTTTGTTAAAAATTATTAGTTAAGTGATTTTATAAAACATTTATTATTATTTTTTATAAATTAAATTTTTATAAAAAAAACCAAGTACTCTCAAAATAAATATCGTATATTTTAATAAGAAAAAATGATTAAATGGTTGTAATTAATTATTAAGTTAGAATTATCCAATGTAAGCAATTAATATCTCACATATCAAATTTCTATTAAAGATTGAGACGTTAATCATGATTTTATATTATTCATTTCGATCTAATATCCATTTTATTAGAGATATTTCTTCCTAACTAAAATATAATTATTTTGCTAGATGTTCGATGTGGAATGATTTTAGTTTTATATTTCATTTTTATTTGTTATAATTTGGTCCTATCCAAAATAGATAGTTACCTATCCATATCAATCTCTTACATTTTTTTATTTATCAATAAATAGTAACTCCTAAAACCATAATTCATAATCCCTAAAACCATAATCCCTAAACTTTAAAATAGTAACTCCTAAAAGCATTAATTAATTGTATAAAATTTTATCATTTAACAAATCTCAAGTAAACCTTAACCTTAAACCCTAAATTAACCATTCAATACATATAAAGTCTATCTATTATATATCTCTTGAATAATTTAAACTATACTCATAATTTCAATATATTTAATTTATTATTATCTCTTTTACAATTATATAAGAACATGTTTAAAATATAAATTAAAAAAATAATTAATTTAAACCCAAAACCCTAACCCGACCCCTGAATCCCTAAACCTTAAATCCCTAGCTCTTAACCCCTAACATCCTAACCCCTAACCCCTAAACCTTAAATCTCAACCCTTAAACCATAATCTCTAGTCCATAATCCCTAAATCCATACCCCCTAAACCTTAAAATATGAACTCCTAAACCGGCCTTAAATCTTAAATTAATCATATAACCTAAACTAAAAACCCTAAACAAATTTATTATTATCTCTTTTACAATTATATAAGAACATATTTGAAATATAAATTAAAAAAATAATTAATCTAAACCCAAAACCCTAACTTGACCCCTGAATCCCTAAACCCTAAATCCCTAGCTCTTAACCCCTAACGTCTAACCCCTAAACCACTAACCCCTAACCCCTAAACCTTAAAACCCAGCCCTTAAACCATAATCCTTAATCCATAATCCCTAAATCCATACTCCCTAAACCTTAAACTAGTAACTCCTAAACCGACCTTAAATCTTAAATAAATCATATACCCTAAACTAAAAACCCTAAACTATAGTGATAATTAATTCAATATTTTAAAATTAATACTATCTCTTTTACAATTATTAAGAAATTTTTTAATATATAAATTAAAAAATAAGTAATCATGTACCCAAAAAACTTTAAAATTATTTTAAATAATAGTATTTTAATTTTTCCATGTGTTTTATTTCAAATTATTTCTACGTGTTATTATTTTTTCTGAAGATTTTAAATATTCAATTAGAAATAAATTGAATTTTATTTAATTAATATAAACAAACCAATTAAGATAAAATGTTTTTAGCGGCTCTTTTTCAAAAACGCTGCTAAAACCCCGAGCATTAGCGGCACTTTTTTAAAAAATACCGCTAAAATCCCGAGCATTAGCGGTGCTTTTTAAAAAACGCCGCTAAAACACCGAGCATTAGCGACACTTTTTCAAAAACGCCGCTAAAGCCCCCAACATTAGCGGCACCTTTTCAAAAACGCCGCTAAAACCCCAAGCACTAGCGGCGCTTTTTAAAAAATACCGCTAAAACACCGAACATTAGTGGTGCTTTTTCAAAAGCGCCGCTAAAACCCCAAGCATTAGCGGCGCATTTTCAAAAACGTCGCTAAAGCCCTGAAAGGTAAGAAAACGACGCCGTTGGGCTTTGGTTTTTTGCGGCGTTTTTCTGAAAAACGCCGCGAATGCTCATTTTTAGCGGTGTTTTTCAAAAAACGCCGCTAATGCTCAATCTTTACTGGCGATTTCCATAAAGCGCCGCTAATGCTTGATTTTTACCGGTATTTTTTGTCCAAGCGCCGCTAAAAGTGCCACTAAAAGTCTATTTTCGTATAGTGTAGAGAACCACAATATATGTCAATGGAGAATGGTGTTGCCTGACTTGCTAGCAGTGTGTGTTGAGGGAATCAATAGTGGGTGTGTGGTGCTAGTTGGTGAATGATGATGGTGGTGGCCAATAGGTGTTAGTGGAGATTAGAGAGAACCACAACAGATGTCAATGGAGAATGGTGTTTCCTGACCTGCTGGTAGTGTGTGTTAAGAGAAGCGACAGTGGGATGTGGTGGTAACTGGTGAACGACGATGGTGATGGTTGGTGAGTGTTGGTGGGTTGGGTTTAAGATTAGGAGGTTGGGTAGTTTTTTGGGTTTTGACTTTTGAGGAATAGATTTAGTTATAATTGGGTTAGAGATTTAATATATATAACTATATTTAATTAATATATGTTTTTATAGTATAAAGCAATTGGGTCGGGCTCAGGTAAAATAAAATACTGTCTAACGCCCGGCCTGCTTAGAAAATGAGCCTTATTTTTTTTCCAAACCCATTTTTTGGGCCTATATTTTTGTAACAACCCAGTTTCCAGTACTGACAAAAATTACGATTTCGGTACCCCATTTCCGTAAACCAAGTCCATAAATATTAAATAAGGATATTTATAGAGTTATTAAATAGATGAATTAAAATTTGGATAGCCAATTTAGCTAAAATTATGGTTAATTAGGGCCCAAGGACTAAATTGTAAAATTCAAATCAATATAGATTTTTAATTAGGAATTGGATTGGGAACTTAAATTGCAATTAACCAAAGGTTCAAAATAGCAATTAGAACATGCACAAATAGGAGATAGTGGACTATAACGATGTGTGTTGATTAATTAAGCAAAATGTGATTAATTAAATGAAAACATGTTTAATTAAGTTAATTAACTATTAATCTAAGTATATATACATGAATTGGTGGATGGAGAGATAGTGTATCATGTTCTCCAATCGAAAAAAAAAAGAACAAGGGAGGACGCCGTTTTAGGTTTTTAAGTTATTCGACCTTTAATTCAAGTAAGTCTGTAACCATTTTTCTTTGATTTTTATGGAAATTGAATCATGGTAGCTTGATTTAGCTAGCTTATGTACTAATTTGTAGCATTGTTAAAGTTTTAGAAAGTTTTCATTGTTGAGAATTAGATGAAATTGGTGTGAAATTGTTAGAAATTAAGTTTAGATTAAGAAAATGACTAAATTGTAAAGCTTAGTTGTTAGTTTCGTACCTTGGGGTCCCAAATTAAATAAAATGCAAAACTATTTTGAAATGTTGGTAGGAATAAAAAGTAGGAGGTCTCTAATAAATATATGTAAAATCGAATTTCAATCTGAAGTTTTAAATTGAAAGTTATGTGTGCCTTAGTTTTAGGGATTAAATTGAATAAATTATAAAATATGTTTGATATTGTAATTTATTGCAATTTGGATGAAATTTCATGGTATTATATGTTATGTGATTCTATTTAGCTAGCGTTGACACGGAACCATCAAGAGGGAAAGGAAAATCGAAAGTCATCGACGAGTAGCGCAGAAATTCGGTTTGTATTCTTATGATTCGGGAACAATTTATTTTTTGCATGTTCATGTCATTTTTTATTATATGGTATTGATGTGAGTTACCAATGGTTATTGAACTGATTTGATATGGTGAAGATTGATTATTAAGATAGGGAGTAAATTGAATAGAATAGAAAATAGTATGATTTAATTAATATGTGTTAATGGTATGAAATTGAGTTGAAGCATGATGTTTTATATGATAAAATAATGATTTGTTGATAAATTGAGAACGGAAGAATGTGAATTGAACTATATATAATGAATCAGAAATTTGTTACCCTATTAGATCTTTAAACCGAGTCAGATATAATTGACACACCAGAGGATAAGATTATTTGATTGAAAGCTATCACTGTTGTAATAGCTTGATTTTCAGTGGTGATGGAACAGTGGTTTTAGGACCACAAATTTCTGTCGCGTCGACTCGTAAATATTAGTTTTAGAATATTTATGGAGTCACTAAGGCCATATTAAAATTTGCTTAAAAATATTAACATTTAGATAGTTAATTAATGAAAAAGGACTAAATTGTAAAAGGTGCAAAACTTAGTAATTATTGCATTTAGTTGATTACATATCTTCAAGGTTAATTGAGGAATGGTTAAAGTGGTAATTTAGCCCTAACTAACTTAGTTAGACGGCTAAACCAAAAGAAAATGATAAAATAAGGTGATTTTTAATGGCAAAATGGTAATTAAGTTAAAATAAAAATAAAAAAAATATGAAATTATCATCATCTTCTTTAATTTTGCTTGTGATAACTGAATTCCATGGATGTTTAGCTTGGGAGAGTCAACCAAGAACAAATTCTTTGCATGTGAGTGATTTGTAAGCCCGTTTCTTGTAATTTTTATATTTTTGAGATCATTGCAACTAGGTCTAGCTAGCCCGTACCTTCGGTTTTTATTCTGTTAAAAGTTTTGGAAGTTTCCATTGATGAATTTTGAATGTTTTTGATGAAAACCATGTATTTGGAACTCTTATTGTGTTGTTTGATGATTTTGTAAAGTGATTTTTGTTAGATTTTCATTTTAGGATTAAATTGTGAAAATGTCAAAATTTTAGGGTTTGATAGTGAATTTAAATTTCAATAGGGATTGTTTAAGGGCCTAGTATATTTGGATGGAATATTTACTTGAGAAAATGGTCAAATTGAGGAATTTCGGTTCTAGGGATTAAATTGTAAAAATTGTAAAAGTCTAGGGTAATTGTGTAAATTCAAAAATAAAAGGGTATTAATTGTAAAATAAATTGGAATGTGAAATTTAAGCTAATAATTGAGAAATTCTATATTTTAGATCAAGATCCTATAGATACTTGTGGAAAATAAAAATAAAAGAATAGTTCGTAAACTTCTGCAACTACTACAATTCAGTCTAGGTAAGTTCGTATGGTTTAGAATTTAACATCTATATAAATTATTGAGTAGATTAACATGGTACAATGCATATATATAATTGCTGATAATGAATGGTTATTTGAGATATATTATTGATTTTAATGCTCTGTTTGGATTGAACATGGGATAGAGAACAATCGTGATTTGGTGTGTTACGGGAGATTGGAGTGGAGATGGTATTAAAGGGATATATTTGCATATTACTCGAGTAAACCAAGGTTCAGCATTTTTTGTGAACTCTCATGTTATACTCTCTATTTGGTGTGTTTCGGTTGGACTAGCTCTTATGAGCATCAGTGTGTTTTGGATGGATTGGCTCGTTTGAGCATCTGGTGTGTTTTGGAGGGATTAGCTCATGTGATCATCTGGTGTGTTTTGGTTGATCTGACGATGTACTCCTATCCGTAAGTCGTTCGTCAGATTGAAAATCTTAGTAAGGTAACTTGTTGAGTAATTTTGATGAAATCTATATATATCTGAGCTTTGAATTGATTGTTTGTGATTTACCAATGGGAATTGTGGATGACATGAAACTTTCATGGTTGTTATTACCTTTGAATTGTTATACTTACTTCAGTAAGATTTATCGTTTTAATATGTCGAACTTACTAAGCTTCATTGAGCTTACTAGTTTTAATCTTTGATTTTGTAGATACTTAGAAGGTTGGACGATCGGATCAACACTCAAGTCACACCATCCAACTTATTTTGGTAGTTTTTGGAACATTTATTTCTGATTATATGGCATGTAATAGGTTTGAAAGTTGCTATTATTAATGTTTTGAATTATGTAAATATTGTAATACCCAATTTTAGCCCGGACTCACAAAAAAATAATAAACCCAAAATAATAAAATAAAGTCTAAGTCTAGTACAAAATTTTATCATTTGGCCCGATCGGAATGGCCCGTTACTTGAAAAGGTTGAAGGTCCATCTACAAGCTTATGGAAACATAATCTTCAAGGATATGCAATCTTAGATATGATATGCAATCTTAGAAGATATGATTTTGTAATCTTAGAGATTTAATTTGTAGATACCCTTTAATCTTAGCCGTTGATGTAATTGATTTGTACCGTTGGATTTGGGGAGGCTAAACTATAAATAGAGGCCTCTCCCTTCATTGTAGGGGACTGGAGTTGGGAGTAATAATAATTATTAAGAGTATTCACTCAAATTTCTCTCTCTCTTGCGTTCTTATTTTCTTTGGCTTGTTCTTATTTTGTTGATTTGTGTATAATTTATTTATTGATTTGTATATTGTTGATTTCAAATCTCTTTTTCCCTTATTATTCATTTTCAAATTCATTATTTTCAAATTTGTTCACATTTTATTTTGCCTTATATTTTTTTATTTTAAATTCATTGGTCTTTGATTATTGATGCTATTTAATCCTCTATTTGTTATTTTAGTTTTTTATTAAATTAATTATTTTAATATTATTAAAACTATTATGTGGCATCATTAATCTTGTATCATTATTATTTAATTTTTATACCTTTAAATTTCAAATTTTGTTATATATATGCATGTATACATACATACGTTTTATAATATATACATATACGTACACATTTTTAATTTTTTATAAATATATATATACACATACTTTTATATATTTTCTATGTTTCATAATTTTATATACATACTTATATATATATTTTTACACATTAAAATATGTATATTTATATATATATTTTTATTTTTTATAATTCACACACATATATATTTTTCTTATATGTACATATATATATTTTTATATTTTATAATTTTATCTATTTTCTTTGTTATTATTATTGCTTTACTTGATGTTTATTTATTTATTCACATGAGCATTATTATCATTATTATATTCTTTAAATGCTTCGATTTTATTTGATATTATGTATACATGATTGATTTATTTTTTTTATTTATCTTTTCATTATTATTATTATTATTATTATTTTTGTTCTTGATCATGCTATTTATATTTACATTATCACAATTGTTACTCCATTATATAATTTTTACCCAAATTCGTATAAAGAGAAAATTTTGAAAAATAAAGGCAATACTCAGTATTTGGAATCTTCGAGAGGATTGAGCCCTAACGTATTGGGTTCCAACTCTTTCGTTGAATCTGAATAATCGAGAATGCTCTTTACTCAAAACATAAATAAAAAGCTCATTATCGAGAATTCAATACGTTTTGTCCTAACGCATTGGATATGACATGTTGTTTTCTCGAGATGAGGATTTTTTTTTCTAAATATAATAAAGGTAATATTCAATGTTTAGAATTTTGAGAAATTGTGCCCTAATGTATTGGGCTGCGATTTCTTCATCTGACTTAAACAATTAAATATCCTTTTAAATTTTATTACACTAGTTTTTTTTGGACAAGCTCGTTTTTGAGGAAGTGAAATATCATGCCCTAACTCATTGGGTGTGACATTTTCTCTTTTCAAAATGAGAGGGTCTTATCAAGTAACTTGTTTTATATAAGTTTTTAAAAAACAAAAAACAAAAGATCGTATTTTAAATCTCTTCAAAGTTTTCAATTTTTGACATTAAGACATTAATTAATTAACTAGGTATCAGTTTTTGGGCGTTACGAGGGTGCTAATCCTTCCTCGTACGTAACCGACTCCTGAACCCGTTTTCTAAATTTCGTGGACTAAAATCGTTGTTTTTAATAAAGTCAAATCACTTATTAAAAATAACCACTTTTTGAGGTGACTCGATCATACCTAAATAAAAAGGATCGGTGGCTACTCCCATTTTCATTTTTTTCAAAATCCAAGTAGACCCAGTTTTTCAAAATAAAAATGGTTTCGACAAATATTATGGATTATCTTGTGTCTAAATGGTCAACTTATATTATATATGAGAATGAGGTATAGTTTCTATGCTAATATGAAGGATATGAATTGAGGAAATGTTGTGATTGAGGTACCTTTGATAGGTATATTGGTTAGGTATTCGCTTGAATAAATTGATGAGTTGAATTGATGTTTATTTTGAAGTTTAATTATATATACTTGTGGTACCAATGAGGGTACATTGGTTAGGCACTTAGTAAGTTGATTTTGGAGTGTTTTTAGCTTGATTAATGTCAATTTGAATAGGAATTTTGGTTGGTATTTGAGTTTCTTAAGGTTCAAGCAAACTTGAAATGGTAAACTTGTGTTTTAAGGTTCATTTTGGGTCCACATGGCTTGAGACACAGGAGTGTGTCTTAGCCGCGTGTGACACACAACCATGCGACAGGGCCGTGTGTCCCCTGTAGGTTAAAGGAATGCAAGTCAGACAGTTACACGGCCTAGCACACGGCCTGGCACATAGGCGTGTGAGTCCATTTCGATGGTTACACAGCCTGACACACGGGCGTGTGGCTTGGCTGTGTGATCGAAATCAAAGAGTTACACGGGCACGGACACGAGCTGGGACGCAGCCATGTGTCCCTATTTCGATTGTTACACGACTTGAGACACGGATGTGTGTTTCAACCGTATGAGTCACACGGTCGTGTGATCCCTGCAGTCTAAAATTTTCAAATTTTTCATAAACTTTCCAAATGTTTCTGATTTAGTCCCGGATTGTTTCTATAGCATTTTTAGGGCCTTGGGGGTTCAATTAAGGATCATTATGAATGTATTTGAATGAACTAGATTATGTTTGCAATGATGTATGAATTGAATGGTTTATTGTTTCGTTTTTTTGGTAATGCTCTGTAACCGTGTTTTGATGACATATATGGGTTAGATGTGTTACATTTAGTGGTACCAGATCTATGGTTTAGTCAATTCTCGGGCTAAACATAGCGTGTGAAATGTCTAGAATTACATTTCATATAAATCTGTGATAGTGTGATGGTTTGATCTGATTTAACCTTTGTTTTCTTATAGATTGTAAGATGTCAATGAATTTGATCGTGCTGACAATGATGAGGTCAACAATAACGTACCAACCTTTGATCATGGGAAGAGTAGTAGTGATCTAATTCATCCGGCTCAGGAACATGAACTTAAAAATATGTTCTTTGGGTTTATGAACCAATGGTTCAACGAGTTTATGCAAATGAACAATCCGACTCAACGACCTCCACCCCTTGTTATACCACCTATTATACCTCCGATTGCACCTCCACCTACTCCTATGATTGAGCCTAGTCGACGTATTCCAATTGAAAAGCTCAAAAAATGTGGTGCTGAAGAATTTCGGGGTAGATCAGAGGATGGTCCAATTAAAGCTGAGTATTGGCTTTAGAATATCTTGTGATTTTTCGAAGAAATGGCTTACCCTCCTAATAATTTTCTTAGATGTGTCGTTTCATTATTAAAAGAAGAAGCGTACAATTGGTGGATTACGATAGTAGCTGTCGTACCGAGGGAGAAAATTTTATGGGATTTCTTTCAATCCGGATTTAAAAAGAAGTACATTGGGAAAAAATATTTGGATAAGAAAAAGAGAGAATTTCTTGAGTTACAATAGTGAAACAAATCGATGGCTGAATAAGAGAGAGAGTTCGTATATCACAGTAAATATGCTCGGGAAATTGTACCTACTGAAGAAGAGATATGTATTCAGTTTGAAGATGGCCTAAATGATGAACTTCAAATGATGATCGGAGGTAATGAAATTTGAGAATTTGTTATCTTATCTGATCGTGCACAAAAAATGGAAGGAGTGTAGAACCTCAAAAAAAACGAGATAGACGAATTCGAGAATTTCCCAAGAGAAGTTCTTTTAAGCTGTTTTCTGCATCATTGGAAAAGAAGACTAAATAAGATTTTAGCTGAACTACCTTAGTGTCTGAGCATCCAAACAAGAATAAGTTGATTCAGCATGATTTTAAAGTTCCTACTAAACCAGTTGATAGTATGGGAAGTGTACAAAATACTCCGAAGCCCAATTGTAGAAATTGTGGGAAATATCATCCTGGCGAGGGTAGAGCTAAGTCGGGAGCCTGTTTTAGATGTGGATCGACTTTTCAATTCCTTTGGGATTGTCCTAAATAGTCAAAAGAAGATGAAGATTAGAATGAAAATTAAATGTCTACATCTCAGAAAAGTAGACGTCTGGGTCAAAATAGTACTGCTGGGACTGCTCGTACTGGGGCAAAAGACACCGTTGTTCGATCAGAGGCTAAAGTACCTACTCGTGCATATGCTATTCCAGCTAGAGAGGAAGCTGCTGCTCCTGATGTGATTGCTGGTATATTCTATCTCTTTGATGTTATTGTATATGCTTTGATTGACCTTGAGTCAACTTATTCTTATATTTGCACTGCATTAGTAATGGAAAAGAAATTACTTGTTGAATCCACTGATTATGATGTTCAAGTTACTAATCCACTAGGTTAGAGTGTGATAGTTAACTTAGTTTTTCGTAAATGTCCACTGAAAGTTAGAGGCTGTGAATTCCCTACTGATTCGATGTTATTACCCTTTCGAGAATTTGATGTTATTTTGGTTATGGATTGTTTATCGATGCATGATGCTGTAGTAAGTTGTAGGGAGAAATGGATTGATTTGAAATGTCAAACATGAGAGATGATTTAAGTTGAGTCTGAGAGTCTGAAAGATGTTGTTAGAGTTATTTCAGCTATTTCTGCACAGATATTGATATGTAAAGGTAATGAAACGTTTCTAGCATACATACTTGATACTAGAGATTCAGAATCGAAGCTAGATTAGTTACTGGTTGTTAGTGGGTTTACTGATGTATTTCCTGAAGAGTTGCCGAGATTGCCTCCTGATGGTAAAGTTGAGTTTGTGATTGGTTTGGTTCCTGAAACTGCACCGATATCGATATCATTGTATCGTATGGAACCAGCTGAATTAAAAGAGCTGAAAGCACAATTACAAGAGCTATTAGACAGAGGGTTTATTCAACCAAGCATATCTCCTTAGGGTACACCTGTGTTGTTTGTGAAAAAGAAAGATGACTCTTTGAGATTGTGTATAGACTACAGGCAGTTAAATAAAGTCACTATAAAAAATAAATACCCTTGCCATGTATCGATGATTTGTTTGATCAATTAAAAGGTGCCATAGTGTTTTCAAAGATAGATCTCAGATCCGAGTATTATCACTTGAAAGTTAAAGATTGTGATGTGTCGAAGACTGCTTTCAGAACTTGTTACGATCATTATGAGTTTCTGGTAATGCCATTTGGTTTGACAAATGCCCTTGCTGCTTTTATGAATTTAATGAATCGAGTTTTTCAACCTCATTTGGATAGATTTGTTGTTGTGTTTATTGATGATATATTAATCTATTCCAAGTTAGAATCCAAACATGCTCAACATTTGAGAATCGTATTACAAACTTTGAGAGAAAAATAGCTGTATACAAAGTTTAGTAAATGTGAATTCTGGCTTCGCGAGGTTGAATTTTTGGGTCACATCATATCGACTGACGGGATTTGAGTTTATCTGAGTAAAGTTTCGGCTGTGATGAATTGGAAAACTCTGAAGAATGTTTCTGAGGTATGGTGTTTTTTGGGTTTAGCAGGTTACTATCGTCATTTTGTTAAAAAATTTTCGATTATTGCTTCACCGATGACTAGACTACTTCAGAAAAATGTTGAGTTTGTTTGGTCTAATAAGTGCCAACAGGGTTTTGATCAATTGAAAAAACATGTTAACGGAAGCCCTAGTGTTGACTCAGCCTGAATATGGGGTAGCATATGTTGTTTATAGTGATGCATCTCTCAACGGTTTGGGTTGTGTGCTTATGCAGGCAGGGAAAGTAGTAGCTTATGCTTCTTGTCAGTTAAAGTCGCATTAAAAGAATTATCCTACTCATGATCTTGAGCTGGCCGCAATTGTTTTTGCTTTGAAAATTTGAAGACATTATTTGTACGGCGAGAAATGTCACGTGTTCATAGATCACAAAAGTTTCGATGACTCAAAAAGAACTGAATTTGAGAAAGAGATGATGATTAGAGTTACTGAAAGATTATGATCTGGTTATTGGTTATCATATGGAAAAAACTAATGTAGTTACGGATGCACTCAGTCGATAGTTACCATTGTTTGCACTTCAAATGTTGAATGTTCATTTAGTTTTAAATGGAGATGATTATGTTTTAGTAGAGTTGAGAACAAACCCTTGTTTCTACAACGAATTCAAGAATTGCAAGATAAAGATCTGAAATGGGTGTTGAAACGACAGATGGTTCAAAATAATATGAGTATTGAGTACAGTGTTGATGGTGATGGTACATTACATTATCATGATAGAATTTGCGTTCTGAATGATCTAGATTTAAAACATGATATTCTGTCTAAAGCTCACAGTAGTACGTACTCGATTCATTCGGGCAGTACGAAGATGTATTATGACTTGAAACAGATGTACTGGTGGCCGAGCATAAAATGGGATTTGTAGCTAAATATTTGATTTGTCAGCAGGTGAAAGCAGAACATCAGGTACCGTCAGGTTTACTACAACCTGTTATGATTCCTGAATGGAAGTGAGAATGAGTCATGATGGACTTCGTATCTAATTTACCTGTAACTCCGAAAAAGAAAGATTCGATCTAGGTTATTCTTGACAGATTGACTAAATTGACACATTTTATTCTAGTCAGAATAGATTTCTCACTCGAGAGATTAGTAGAATTATATGTATAGAAGATTGTGAGATTACACGAAATTCTAACATCCATTATTTCTGATCGTGGTCTGATTTTGGAGCAAACTTCACGAGGCTTTAGGTACTAAACTTAACTTCAGCACAGCGTTTCATCCTCAGGCTAACGGACAATCAGAACGAGTGATTCAGATTTTGGAAGATATGTTGAGATGTTGTATACTTGAGTTTGAAGGTATTTGGGAAAAGTACCTACCGTTGGTTAAATTCGCTTATAATAACAATTATCTATCCAATATAAAAATGGCACCGTTTGAAGCTCTTTATGGGAGAACGTGTAAAACACCATTGTATTAGTCTGAATTGAGTTAATCCAAAATGGTGGGAATTGATTTGATTCGAGAAACTGAAAACAAAGTTCAAGTTATTTGAGATTGCTTAAAAGCTGCATTTGATTGTCAGAAATCGTATGTGGACCTGAAAAGAAAAGATATAAAATTCGTTGTTGGTAATCGAGTATTTTTAAAAGTCTCTCAGTGGAAGAACGTGTTACGTTTTGAAAAGAAAGGCAAGCTGAGTCCGAGATTTATTGGACCGTATGAAATTGTTGAAAATATCAGCCCTGTAGCTTATAGATTAGCCTTGCCCTCTGAACTCAAGAAAATCTATAATGTATTCCATGTTTAGATGCTAAAAAGGTACAGATCTGATCCTTCGCATGTGATTCCGCATTATGAGATTGAGCTACAACCAGATTTAACGTATTTGGAGGAACCAGTGAGAATTTTAGCTTGGGAAGTCAAAGAACTGCGAAATAAACAAGTCCCGTTAATAAAAGTCTTGTGGCATCGTCATGGTTCAGAAGAAGCTACCTGGGAAACTGAAGAATCAATGAAACTACAGTATCTGAATCTATTTTCAGGTAACAATTTCGAGGATGAAATGTCATAAGGGGGAGAGTTGTAACAGCCCGATTTTTAGTGGTGACGGAATAGTGGTTTTGGGACCACAAATTTTTGTCATGTTGACTGATAAATATTATTTTTAGAATATTTATGAGTCACTAAGGTCATATTAAAATTTGGTTCAAAAATATTAACGTTTAGATAGTTAATTAATGAAAAAGAACTAAATTGTAAAAGGTGCAAAACTTGGTAGTTATTGCATTTAGTTGATTAAATAGCTTGAAGGTTAATTGAGGAAAGACTAAAGTGTAATTTAGCCCTAACTAACTTATTTGGACAGCTAAACCAAAAGAAAATGATAAAATAAGATGATTTTTAATGGAAAAATGGTAATTAGGTTAAAATAAAAAATAAAACAAATATGAAATTATCATCATCTTCTTTAATTTTGCTTGTGATAACCGAATGCCATGGATTTTTAGCTTGGGAGAATTGACCAAGCACAAATACTTTGCATGTGAGTGATTTTTTAGCCCATTTCTTATAATTTTTATGTTTTTGATATCATTACAACTAGTTCCAGCTAGCCCGTGCCTTCGTTTTTAATTTTGTTAAAAATTTTGGAAGTTGCCATTGATGAATATTGAATGTTTTTTTTATGAAAACCATGTATTTGGAACTTTGATTGTGTTGTTTGATGATTTTGTAAAGTGATTTTTTTTAGATTTTCATTTTAGGATTAAATTGTGAAAATGTCAAAATTTTAGGGTTTGTGTAACGCCATAAACCCGGCCTAGACGTCCAGACCAAATCCAGAGAGTTACATCAACGATACTAAAACACCATATTTATAACACAGTCAAAATAAATCATTTAACACATAATATCCAACACAACAATTAAGTGAGTATAAAATCTTTCCAAACATCATAATATCTTAGAATATCAAAACTCCTAGTAGTAGTATTTAGAAGAAAGACAAAAGCTTGACTGAGCTCCCGCGGCCCATTCAATTTTGGGAACCACTTGAAATCTAGTTAATAACAAAGTGAGTTGTTAACTTCGTGCGTAAAAGAAGTTTGTTCAACTAAAACACTTTTATCGAATAGTTTCCGAATTTAAAGATTCGATTTGGTAACAAAAGCATTTTTAGTTCAGATTCGAGAGAGATTAATTACAGATGCAAAAATAATTTCAGTATCATATACAGAACATATCAGATTTAGATGTAGATATTCCTAACCCCCATCCGCTACACACCATCTTCGGCCATCCCAACACACCGTTAAGGGTGTTCGATGCCTAGCCAACTCTACACACCACGGAGTGTCTGTCTAACACATTTACAAAAACGCAGCTTAGCTGCTAGATCGTAATGCGACAAAGTGGAAACACAAAGATTTATATACTTTTCCATACCTAATTTTACTTAAAATCATGCATTTTCGATAGAATTTTTGTCATAAAATAATTAATTTTTATAAAATAATTAAATTGTATTAAAATTTTGAACATGTTAATTTTTAGTGAATTTTGATTATTTTTTTACAGATTCGTACAAAAGGCGAAAATTGACCCGGTAGACACCGTTAGAACAACAAAACCGAGAAGCAATTCGAAGTAACAAGGCAAAATAATTTCCAGCCTAAGATGGTCCAAATATGTGTATTAATTCATAATATAATTAATTTTAAGTTATTTCCAATTTAGTTTGGGCTAAATAAATTAATTTTAATTAATTATGGAAAAATGGCCCAGTTGAACCACACCAGTTGGACCAAATTGAGCGAACCGAACCAGCTACCAATTGGGCAGCCCAGAACTGTTCAAATTCTGACCCAAATCAAAATTTTAGCTGATTAAATGAGCTGCAAAAAGGCCCTTGGAAGACTTCCAAATTGCATTCAAACCTCACATTAAATTAAGGCTTTACGAATTTGCCCTAGGCTAATTTTAGCAAAGTTGAAAGTCTCAACTTTGCCATGTAGGATGGCCGGCCATGAGGGGGCTCTTTGGCTGCTAAAATTTGCTATATTTAGCAGCCATCCTCAGCTATATAAACCCCCCTTTGCTTCCCATTCAAATCATCCGTCATTCACATCTCTTCTCTTACAACTTTTCTCTCCTCTCTCACTTTTTTCTCTCATTTTCCCATTCAAAGTTCCTTGCTCTTGTGCCAATTTCTCCTCTTGGGAAAGGGGTATTCTTCAGCCATTTTGGAGTAGAAATTGAGTGTTCATAGCAGCCTTGACCGGCGAGGACAACAAAGAAGGAAGAATGGAGCAACCTAGTCAAGCCACGAAAAACCACCAGATTTGATTCCTGTTCCTTATCTCTTTAATTTGTGTTGTTTTTATGATGAACATATCAATGAATATTTATGCTATTGGAATGGTTAATTTAATCAGCTTAGCTTAAATTTAATTCGTGTTGGGTTGATTGCATTCCGTCCTTTTTATTTGTTAAATTTATGTTTATGCTGTTATAGGCCTCAGTAAAATGTTTGATTAAGTAAAATCATGATTAAGTTATTCTTGCATTACAATTGTAAGATGACTAAAGAATTAATTATTTAAACGCATTGAAATTGTAATTAATGGAAAAAGTACTTAATCAGTGCATGTTTAATTCTTCTAAGGTAGCTGAAGATTAGATTAGCATTGTATTTGGCGATACATATGCCTTGCATAACTTGCAAGATTATTGTGATTAAACTGTTTCAAGGTAAGGGTACTTTTTTATTAGGTTGAATTAATTGTTTAAGTCGACATAGGAATATGCGAGAGATTGTTTAATCTAATAAGTATGTATGTGCAATAACATGTTTATCTTTATAAATCTATTTTATCGGTCGAATTGACATAGGAATATGTACAAGAGATGATTGGATTTTGATTTGTAAATATGCTCATAAGTTAGCAAATTACCGAGTTGTCATGATTTATTAGTAATAAGTATAAGCATAAGTTTAATGATTCTAAGGTCGAAATGTAATTAATCCAACACAATTATATCATCTCGATTAAAATCACTTTTGAAATCGTGCATTAGAACTTTATTTTATTTTATTTTATTTTACTTTGTTTTCTAGTTTTTAACCATTTCCCAAATCCAAATATTTTTCACTCACCAAAATGTTTAAACTTACTTTCATAAATAATTCTTTTACAGTTCTTGTGGGTACGATAACTCGACATTTACTTTTCACTTTATTACTTGTTGCAGTTGTGTACACTTGCACATTTTTGTCGTTCCACAAAGAGCTAGAATCAGAATTATATACATGGTGGCTTAGCCACTAATTTAGAGCAGATCACTTCCTTGTTCACAATATCCCAACCCATGCAGATGCAGAGTACAAATATCCACAATATATATTCAGTTATTCTAAATTGTTTCACAAATAACTAACACAATTCAATATCAAATTAAGTATCACAATGCACATACAGTTATGGTATTCATACGTCTGTCACAAAGTAGCAGAGAGTTCTTGTTCGGTCAATTTAGATCATTCATACAATGGGGACGTCAATATCAATCTTGGGCAACATTTACAGCCTCAAAAACGGGTTTCGGGCCCTTTTTATATGCCATACGGCCTGGACACATGCGCATGTCCTTGCCCATGTGACTCACACAGCCTGGGCACACACCAATGTCCTTCACTCGTGTGGTTCTAAAACGTAAACAAAGAGTTACACGGCCTAGACACACGCTCGTGTCCTTGCCCGTGTGACTCACACGGCTTGGGCACATGCCTGTGTGCTTGCCCGTGTGGTCCTAAGTCATAACTAGTGAGTTACACGGCCTAGAAACATGCTCGTGTCCTTTGTCTATGTGAACCCTGCACTAACATGGCCACACACGGCTTGGACACATGCCCGTGTGGCTCTAAATCGATGAACAGTGAGTTACACGGCCTGCCACACGGCCGTTTAGCTTACACGGCCTGGACACACGCTTATGTGCCCGGCCGTGTGGCGTCGACAACCATGTTTTCTAGCAACTAAACTTCACGAAAAATGGGGTTTTTAGCACGCAATTGAAGTCATTTTGATGTCAAAACGACGCAAGAGTATATTCAAACCTTATATGACCATCCAAGAATCAATTTCATTATCATTCTGAATTCAACGCTAAGATCAATGTATCGGCAAAGGTCATGTCGAAGGTTTCGACAAAAACCCCAACTCAATTTTGTACACTCACCTTGCACGCAACAGTAGAAACCGAACTAATACGACGAAGAAGATCTCACTGGGAGCGTCTCTCATGAGATCCTCACCTAAAAGTAGCCAATTGAGAGTTTAAACATCGTATTCAAGTAAAACGAGTTACAACCCCATTTCGACAGAAATAACAATAACAAGACAAACTCACAAACAATAGAAAGAAATAATGACTGAACTTACACAGCACTCGTGCAATCGACTTGACAAGCAATGAAAAAGCTCCCAATTAGCGCAGAATCAAGTATCGAAGCAACCAAAAAGGTAAAAATATAAGAAGAAAAGTAAAGAAAATAAAGAACAAGGAAATAACAAAAAATAAAAAGAAAAAAGACGATAGAATTAGTTATAAGGATTTAAATTAACCACCAGCTAGCCTTCCAAAATTTAACAAAAATATTTCTTTATTGCATATGATGGGATTCGAGCTCAGAAGCAGACAGAATACAGATAGATGCTTAACCAGTGAACCAACAGACTCATTCTTGACATAGACTTATTCTGAATCGAATTTAACTTCATAACACATGGATAGGGATTATTCCAAAATGATAAAACTTTTAATGATGCGGCTTAAACCCTAGACCTTAAACACAAAACCCGAGCATAGAACCACAAATACAGAACTTGAATTACTACAGATTCTCAAAATCAAAATCCCAAAAATTTGGGGAGTTATATTTTGATAGTGAATTTAAAATTGATTAGGGACTGTTTAAGGGCCTAGTATATTTGGATGGAATATTGACTTGAGAAAAATGGTTAAATTGAGGAATTTTGAGTTTAGGGATTAAATTGTAAAAATTGTAAAAGTTTAGAGTAATTGTGTAAATTTGAAAAATAAAAGGGTATTAATTGTAAAATGAATTGGAATGTAAAAAGTAAGTTAATAGCGTAGAAGAGGAAAAATAGCGGAATAGTCTCTAAACTTCTACAACTACTACAATTCAGTCCAGGTAAGTTCGTATGGTTTAGAATTTAACATTTATATGAAATGTTGAGTAGATTAACATGGTACAACTTATATATATATATATATATATATTTAATTGTTGATAATAAATAGTTATTTGAGATATATTATTAATTTTGATGCTCGGTTTGGATTAAACGCAAGATAGAGTACAATTGTGATTTGGTATGTTAGGGGGGATTGGAGTAGAGATGGTATTAGAGGATATATTTGCATATTACCCGAGTAAACCGAGGTTCAACATTTGTTGCGAACTCTCGTGTTATACTTTATGTTTGGTGTGTTTCGGTTGGACTAGCTCTTATGAGCATCGGTGTGTTTTGGAGGGATTGGCTCGTGTGAGCATCTGGTGTGTTTTAGAGGGATTGGCTCGTGTGAGCATCTGGTGTGTTTTGGAGGGATTGGCTCGTGTGATCATCTGGTGTGTTTTGGTTGATTTGACGATGTACTATTATCCGTAAGTCGTTCATCGGATTAAAAATATGTAAGATAACTTGTTGAGTAATTTTGATGAAATCTATATATATCTGAGCTTTGAATTGATCGTTTGTGATTTACTAATTGGGATTATGGATGACAGGAAACTTTCATGGTTGTTATTACTTTTGAATTGTTATACTTACTTCGGTAAGATTTATCATTTTAATACGTCGAACTTACTAAGCCTCATTGAGGTTACTAGTTTTAATATTTGATTTTGTAAATACTTGGAAGGTTGGACGATCAGATCAACACTCAATTCACACCATCCAGCTTATTTCGGTAGTTTTTGAAACGTTTATTTCAGATTATATGGCATGTAATAGGTTTGAATGTTGCTATTATTAATGTTTTGAATTATGTAAATATTATGGATGATCTTTTGTGTAAATGGTCAACTTATATTATATATGAGAATGAGGTATAGTTTCTATGCTAATATGAATGGTTGAATTGAGGAAATGTTGGGATTGAGGTACCTTTGATAGGTATATTGGTTAGGTATTCGCTTGAATGAATTGATGAGCTGAATTGATGTTTATTTTGATGCTTAATTATATATACTTGTGGTACCAATGAGGGTACATTGGTTAGGCAGTTAATAGGTTGATTTTAGTGTGTGTTTAGCTTGATTAATGTCAATTTGAATAGGAATTTTGGTTGGTATTTGAGTTTCTTAAGGTTCAAGCAAACTTGAAATGGTAAACTTGTATTTTAAGGTTCATTTTGGGTCTACACAGCCTGAGACACGGGCGTTTGTCTCATGTGTCTCAAGCCGTGTGAGTCACATGGCCATGTGACCCCTACAATCCAAAATTTTCAACTTTTTCCTAAACTTTCCAAATGTTTCCGATTTATTCTCGGATTGTTTCTATAGTATTTTTTGGGCCTCAGGGGATCGATTAAGGGTCATTATAAATGTATTTGAATGAAATTAGATTATATTTGTAATGATGTATGAATTGAATGGTTTATTGTTCCGTTTGTTTGGTAATGCTTTATAACCCTGTTTTGGTGGCAGATACGGGTTAGGGGTGTTACAATTGCCAAGCAACCTAGGGTGGCAGTATGTACATGTATAGCATCATCGTTGTCGGGCAACCTGAGGTGACAGATCCACATATTTGTTTTGAGCCCGTTTCTGGTTAATAGGGTTATAAACATGCAAATTGGTTAAATGATATATGTAATGAAATGATATTGAGTTGTAAAGTACAACAACATGGGAAAGATCATGCGAAAAAAATTGAAAATGATCCCTAGGGGGCGATTGAATATGAATGAGCTTATAGGCCCAGAAATGATTGAAATGATAACATGGAATTGAGTATATACATATATGTAAATACAAATTGAAGATCGTATACTTGTGAATGATAATGAAAAACAAGTAAAAGATGATATGGTAAATATATATAGAATTGGTCATGTGAATGTAATATGTAATTGAGTTTAATGTATGGTTGAAATGTATAAAATGTTGATGTGTTCATGGCTTAAATGATTAAGCATATATGTTAAAGGTTTGAATGAATTGTACTAGGTAATGTGACATTGGTACACCATTGAATAAGGTGTTTTTGTTCATGTTTGAATCATGAGGTTGTATATTTTGGCAAAAAAATGTGTTGTAGTTGTGTATTTGGGATGATTTGGTGCTTGCAAGTTGGTTTCAAATTGGTATCATTTAGAAACAGTATGTCACGTCACAAAGTCAAGCTTTGGTCATTGTGACGAGATCAAGTCTTTATGCCATGCCACGATGTCGAGCAATGGTTGTTGTGTTGGAAAAATTTCGGTTCGAAAATAGTTTTCTTGCACAGTGGAAAATAAAATTTTTAAAAATTGAACCAATTCGTTATATTTATAGCATAAACCCTTTATCGAAATCTCACCTGTATTTTCGGCTAGACAGATCCTTCTCTGCTATTCTCGCACCATGAACTTTTCAAGTGTGGGCTCGAATGGTTCAAATCAAACACAAAACCAAAAATAGTTTTCTGTACTTTCAATGTGAAAGAAAAATCTCTCTCAATAGAAACTGGTAGAATTGTTATTTTAGAAAATAGAAATAATACTTAGAGAATAAACTCTCACTATTTTCGGACATAATAACAATATCTCAAAGTTTGTGTTTAGCCCTACTGGTGTCATATATTTATAGGAAGAAGATGTGAAACCCTTGTTGAATTGTAGAAGTTTATTTCAATAGAAAAACAAACTCCTAGCCTAACTAGGAGTAGGGTGTGGCAACCCTAGTTAAACAAACTAGGGTTTGTCATCCCTTGCTTTAATCATGAGGGGCTTTTGGGCCTCTCCCATATTAGGTCCAATTACAAGTACTTCCTAGATTTTTAACCAAATACTTTATAATTCAATCTAACTTGATATTTGTTTTTCTATTTCCCAAAATAAACATTTTAAATTAAATTAAATTAAATTAATTAATTTCTCAATTAAATAATTTTCTTGATCCAATTCTAATTTCATTAAACTCATGACGACTTTTATTGTAAAAGAATTTATGAGAAAATATATTTAATATTTTTACATTCAATGGCTTCACCATGACTAATAAATTTATTTTCATTTTTAACTTCAATTATTTAATCACTTAATTAAATAATAAATAAACTATAAATTCATTTTCCGTGTCATTTCCATTTAGAGAAAACTACATTCAATTCCAAATGTTTCTCATTTCTCTAATTTTACCATTTTCATCTATTTCTGTTCATTTGATTCAACATACAATTTATTTATGGTTTCAACGAGCTAGCCAATGGGAAAATTGGACATATGTGATTAGGTCTCAAATGATTTATAATTAAGTTTCATCTTTTCATCTATTAATTATAAACTCATTTAGTCATGAAGTCATTCTACTATAATATCGTGACTGAGCTCTCCCTAATGCCATACCATTACAAAAGCAAATCGATCAGTGCTCGTCCAATGACCTTGTCATAAGTGTGTTACCCTCATAGGATATCTTTAATCTTTTTGGTATAAATTCGTTTTCCCAATATGATCCTATTTTATCTCATGGTAACCATTACATCTTCCTTCATGAAAAGTCAATTACTACTATCAAATAGTAATAAAGTCATTCATCACAAGAATGAACGACCCATGGCTATGTTTACTTTTCATTAACCATGTAATGCCAATGAGAGGATATCATTTATTCATATCTCGGGATATGAATTCCACTATTGTGAATGATGCTAAGTGGTATGCCTAATGTGCCAGCTTTCGGTTCCTTATCGATTTGAACTTGACCTTTTACTTACATCAAAGTATATGAGTCACGCAAACATAGTTCGTCATCCACTCAAGATTAAGGTGTGTCACACTTTGAACATCACAAGTGAATAAATCCATAAACATATTCAGGGTCTATTCTAATTGCGTCTAGTCTGATATACTGTCAGTCTAGTTAGTCACATCTATGTCTTTATCTTGTGAGAGTCATTTGCTTTGATGCCTAAGATAAGGCATCTCCCCAATTGGACTTGATAGACAATATGTTAGTCTTTCAATCGGTTTGCTCTTTTTTATTAGACTAAGGACATGTGTCTACTAATATAAGTTGTCTTTTCGTTTTACAATCCGACCACGTAATACCACTTAATATTAGTTTAAACATTAGACAACCAGTGAGTCAATATTTGCTTCTATTATATTTTGCATGCAAAAACCATTTAAGGACATTATACAAAATATATTAATGTAATCCATAAATTATTTTATTAACCAATCTATTCGAAAAAATTACAAGGCTACAAATGTATATGCTACACATAGGACATTAGATCCAACATGCTGCGACGAGGCCAAGTTTGTATGAGACGTTGTGATGTCAAATCCAAACTTTGAAAACATTACAAATTGGTCCTAGTTCAAATTCAAGTTAGCTATAGAGTTTTCGTAAGCTCATATAAGACCTGAAAATGAATACTTATAATTTTATATAACTAATTTACTTATATTTGAATGTTTAATTTTGTAATGAAACTGTGATTTGATCGTAGTTGCTTCGGCAACGAATGTGACACCTTATAACTCAGACCCAACAATTGGGTCGGGTTGGGGTGTTTCAATTTTTGCCCAAACCCTCTCACTTTTCGGGAGGGCCTTTGGGCCTAGGCAGGTGGCTCGGCCCATGATCACGTCTAGTCATGTCTCCCCTATTTCACTATTTTTGCTTCAAAGTTTGATGTCTCTAGACAATGGAACCATGTTTCAAGACACTAACTCCTATGCCTCGAGAAAAAGTCTCATGTCTCAATACCTTGGGTTGAAGGATCACTAATTTAGCTGCAATGTTTTATATCTTGAGACAAAACCACTACATCTCAAAACTTGGCACACTATGTCTCGACTCTCGAGACCTTTGCTCAAAAATACATGAAATGCTAAAAAATGTTCCTAAATGAATCGATGTTGACAAGCTAATCAGACTAATTACTAAACGTTCTTTTATTTGCTGGCTTGCTTTTATGGAGAGGTTGCCTACTAAAGATAGGCTAAGTAGCTGGGGGACGGATGTTAATGGTGGCTGCAAATTTTGTGATAACCAAGAAACAAGGGATCATTTGTTCTTGGAGTGACCCTACTCTAGGAAGATATGAAAGGATATTTTGCAGATGTGTTATGCGGAAGCGCGGGGTTGAATTTTAAGAGCCGGTAGAAATTGTAGGCAATTCAGGGATCAGAGGAGGATTAAATTGCAGTTGCTAAAGATGATAAAAGACTATTTGAGAATTAAATAGGTAAATGCTAAATTCAATAGGAATGATGCCGTAAATAAGAAATTGTGTATAAATTGGGGTATTAGTTATAGATATAGAGGAGGGTATTTTTTGTATTGATCATACCACTGTTGTAACTTTGATCTTTGTAACAGTTTACTACTTTTTGGTTATAATATAATCACAAAGCTTATCCAAATATATATATATTCACTTCATGAGATTAAATTTGCTATTGATGGTAGAGTTGCACCAATTCTTTTTATTCATTAAATAATAATTTATCATTTTTTCAAACTCAATCCAAATTATATTGAAAGACTTTAATTCTAATATGATTTTGGCTTAAGATTAGAAAGCCTTTAAAGAAAATGAAAAATCAATTCAACCATTGCACAAAATTCACAGCTAATTAGATCTCCACTATTAACTAAAAAATTAATTATGGTTTTCATATTTAATCACGTTAACTATTAAAATCAATTAATTAGGTCTTTCTCTTAAAGAGCCTATTATTTTATGCATTGTCAAATAAATTTGTTTCATTCATTCAACCAAATCTTTAGATTTATATGTTTGTCGTTGGATTTTTAGAGCCGGATGACAAAGAACTGAAAATAATGAATGAAGCCAATAACAAGCACATCAAATACACAAGAAACAATGATTTATTTAATGTTACAACAGACTGGCAGTTTGCTTGAGGGACCTGAACTAAAGGAATTGGCAGAAAAATACAGTAAAGGTAATTTCATGCAAATCTTATCGCCGAACTCGCTCGCCTCCAACGATGAAACCAGTAGCATTTTATTTGATCATTCTTCAGGAACAATGAACGTAACTTATTTGTTGTCTTCTAATTGAAGTCGATGACAAAGGTTCGGATTTCCATCGGAGCAAGTTCAACCACCAATGCAGCTGGATCAACCGGTCCACCTCTCACTACTTTTGGCACTTCTTCGGGGGAGCCTTTCACTTTCCACACCAGCCTCTTCTTTTCCATTTCCACTCTTCCTTGGTTAGCAGATAAGCTCATTTCTGTTACTTTATTTATCTGAACATAAGAAATTAAAATGATGTAAATTGGTCAATAACGAACACAAGATGAAGAGTTTTCATGCACCAGAATGACGCTTTTATGTCTATTACCGGTTCTTCCTCTCGACTTATGACCAATTATTCAGATAGATGCAGATAATCTATCAAAACAATACTTAGAAATATGTCCCAAAAAATTGCCACAATAAGCTGTTGATACACTTCTTGATATTGGAACCAATGAGGGACAGTTATAATAAGGTTTACAAGTCATTTTTCAATGCAATTGAAGGCAAAGAGGACAGATTTTGTGCGAGTTTGATTGGCAAACTTTGCATTGCTTTACCTTCTTATGTGCAAATACTTTTTTAAGCTGTACACTTGCCATAACTGAGAGATCCTTGTCCTCCCCAACCTTGCAATATGAAGAAAAAACAAAATCAAAGGTTAGGGAAAGAAAGGAAATGGTTGAATTCTATAGATGATACATCAAAACAAATTATCAACCTCGTATAAGTGTGCCAGCCGAAGAAGAACTTGCCCGTTGTCCAATTCCTGCAGATTCAAAGAAATATGGTAAAGCATGAAATGAACTTTTCCAAGTCATGGTAAGGAGGAGATGCATTGATGTAGTACAAATAGGATTGAAACAATCTTATTCAACCACATATCCGTTGCATTAGGCAGAGTTTGACACCAAGGACAGAACTGCAGTCCGTGGTATCTTCTATAAGCTTTTCTTTCTCCTTTCTTGTTGGGGGGAATTGGTCATTGAAAAAGACAAGAGATATGTACCTGGAGGGTTATCATTGCTACATTATCTGGTAAAACATAGGATGGATCCATCCCAGAAAAGGATGAGACGTGGGAATTAGTCCATCCATCTCCTTCCTGCAAAATGTTAAACCAGACATTCATTAGACTTGGGCTGATGTAGAATATGCAAAACAAAATTATTCAGCTTATTGCTTTCACCTGCTGAGTAAAGGCTAAGAGAAATGGAGAATATATCTCCTGACCAAATGATCGACGCCACTTAGCTGCCTCTCCCAGAGGATCGATTCTGAGGTAATATTTCCCAACGATCTATTGAAACTAGATTTGTTAGCAAAGATCTATGCAAAATACTAGTCTTTCTGCAAAGTAAGATCAAATATATAACCAACATGTGCTTACAGTTAGTCCACTGCACTTATTTTGAACACAAACCGTTTCATTTAGGGTTTCTGCAACACCTCTACCATCATCGTGAAGCAACCTCCTGTATGAAGAAAGTAGGACCAAATTTTAGAGTTGTATGAAATGAATGGTTAACTTATCGGTGTATCTGTTGACGGAAATTCATATAGAAATGTAATATATAATCGAACAAGCAATGATAGGGAAGAGAGTAACCTATGGAGCATTAGTTCCAATTCACCATCCTTAATGCTGGCTCCACCCATGGATCGATCTACTAAGACTGAAAGCTCCTTATCGTCATCTTTAACATACATCCCAAGATTAATCTGAAATGAAAGCAAAAAAAAACTAACTTTTTTATGGCAGAGCCTTAAAGACCAATCAATCAAAGGGAAGATCGTAAAATTTGTCTTCTTTTCTATAGTGAAATGTTCGTAAAATTTGTTGGAAGGCACTAGTATATGAAGAGGTTTAGAGCAGTTATGAAACCATACAGGGTAATAGTTTCCTGCAACAGGCTGATTCACGTCCAGGTTCCAATCTTTTCGATAGTTTCGAATCTGCAAAATAATAATTCCAATAAGGATATGTACAAGCACATTGCCAATATCGAATATTGTAGTCATACATAATCCACCAACATGATAAGATATCAAGATAAGCAGGCAACAAACCCTTTCAAGGAAATCACGACAACTGGAATCTGTATAGAATGTTTTGCTGGTTTTCATATGTGTTAAAATCTTAGTCACAACTTCTTTTCCAATTCCGTCACTGATTGGAATAGGACCAACCTAAAATTAAGAACAAGCCTGTTATCCAGCCAGACAGCTATTTCACAGTAAATACATCTACATGCATACTCGAATACTTACAATGAACTCAAATTCTGCATGCTCCTTTCCCTTGTACACTCTTGTGATCTGTTTATGCACACAGTGACGTTAGTTACCAGACGAAAAGGGATTTAACAAAAACTGCTACTTTTCAAGTTTAGAGAGAATGAAAGAGAATATTCATCTGAAAATGTAGCAGGAATATCAGATTGGAGGTAATTGAAGACATCTACATGAACCAACAGGCATTTGCATGCGATTCTATTATTTGATTCAAAGGTCACTTGTTGAGGAAATAACCTGATATATCCATGAATTGATTCTCTGGTGTACTTCATCCAAAATTGGTCCCCGTAAAACAGTCAAAGCCTGAAAATTTTACCGTCTCATGAAGTTTAAACCAGTTTCTGTTCAAAAGTAGAATTCTAAATGACTATGCTTCAAAAATAGATACCTGGTGATCAGGTTTCAATGAATTCGTGCCATTTGGTCGAAAGATGTATGCTCCGGAGGCCTTCAATAAGTTATATCAAAATAGTTATGCAAAATTTTTTACATATACAATCAAATAGCAGAATTGTAAAGAAAAGTAGAGGCTTTCATAAAAGGTATATTATCACCTGTTTTATGTCAGTTGCTCCGGTATAAAAGCTATATGATTGCCTTACAGTTTCTTTTACCTTCAATTTCATACAATAAGAAATTAAATGTAAGAAATCCATATTAAGTAAATAGATTTAGCAAAATGCATAAATGGAAACCAAGAACCATATATCGTACCTTAGTTCTGCTATTAATGTAGCCAATGAGTTTTCGTTGTTTTGCAGAGAACACAAGTTTCAGGTCGCCTGGCCCTACTTCGATCACATCTTTTTGTTTTTCTTTAGAACTGTACACTACTTGGTTCTTTGAAGGAGCTGCTATGGCTGTTTTGTGAAACAAGGCCAACCAAATATACATTTTATGTCAAAAGAAAGTTAATACGAAATCTCATTGTCTTGTGTATTATTATTTTCGGAGAATAGCAATGATATATGGAACCTTTTTGTTTTCCGCTTGAGATGAAGTAAGTGTTTAACCCGAGAGGAGGTGCAGAAGCTGAAAATGCAAGCCAATACTTTGGGGTAACACTTGGGAATTTACCCAAATATGCCATGGAATGGTAATTTCTTATGGCCAAAGAAGCATTTAGCAGAGGTACAATCTGCGATTCGATTTCATTTCCTCTATGATCCTTAACGATGACAGTCTCATCAATAACCTGCAACAGGTAATGATGCAAAATCATTACGGAAGCATAAGGACAACACAAAATGAATAGAAGGTCCTTTGTCTTCTATAAAGATCGAAGATTGGAGTTTAGACTCTCATCCTTCTCATACAAGACATCCCAATATGGGACTGCAGACAAAAGGCTTATATGACAATAATAACAATGAGAGGAGCCAGTGAACTGTGCTTATGAAGCTATACATGACTGTGGAATTCATTTCAGACCTTGTCTGGCCATATTTCCAAAGCTTGCACAACAGGGGATATATGAGTTTTTTTATTGTCGAAACATAAGTCCTCTCATGAGTAGGAACCCAAGCATGAATGTCAGTCACTCAGTTGTATATATGTACCAGTTAATAAATTTGTAGTTTCAGACACATGCAAGAAAAGAACTATTAGCAAACGAGTGGCTGTTTATTTTGTTTTTTGTATAAGAGTGAAGTGGGATTGTGGATGTATGTGCAACATCACAGGAACTAAAGTGGAGGTCATAAAATTATGAAAAGTACATTACTCACCGGGATTCGTATAATATCCTCCCTTTTCCATCCCAAAGGATTGTAGACAACAACCACCTGAGAAAAGAGCACAACAATAGAGAATAATATAGGTGGAGTTAGATTCATCTTTCCATAATCAATGGAAAATTATAGTAAGATGAAATTGTGAAACTCTAGTCTCTTTTACCAGATTTTTTCCGTTTGACAGATCAACCTCTGACGAAGGACAATAACTTATATTCAGAAGCAGGCACTGAAAAGGGTAAATTCAAAATCAATATAGGAACTTCCAGGAAGATACATATAATCAGTTATAGAATTCTACTATAATAGCATTGAAATATGCTTCATGAACCTCTGAATAGATTAACTATTCTTAGACATTTGAAACCAAAGATCAGAGTTAAGTCATGCTATTGCCTGCTGAAACTTGGTCACTTTGTTCCCACTGTCTGTCTTTGAAGAGGACCTTGTTATAGAGGTAAGCGATGTTTCGACCACCTTTGCAGCCTGCATGAACCATTTTGACACGAGAATCAGCAAAAACTTGAGTTTTTGAAGTATTAATTAATTGTATGACAAATGACATCTAAACTTTACCTCCTCGTAGCCAATGGATAGTCTTTTCGCATAGTCATTAGCCACATGCTGCTTTGAAGTGCCACTGACTGCATCATGATGTTGAGCAAGTGCCAAAGCATCGGCTAAATAGTCAGTGTTTGGTCCAGCTTTACTTCTTCCCTTAAGGAATTCTAACTGTCTTGCTGCCTGTTGTTTATGTATAGGAAACTGTTACTATTTGTGGGCAAGAAAAAGAAGTCAAAGATGAAAACAAAAAGAACAGAAAATAAGACGAATAAGTTCTTTAGTAATATTCTTAATATGAATAATTTATTTAGCAAATATTGCAATTAGAAGTTATTAATTTTAGTTTCATTAAATAGAATTACTTATTTTACAAGAATAAAAAAATACAAAACCTCTACTTAAGGAGACAATTCTTAGTAATAAAATAAGATGAAAATTATTTCAATTTATAGAGAATACTCTTATCTCCTAATGATCCAAGATTAAGAACTCTTTTCGTTGAGTTTTAAGGTTAGAATCTCCCTTCAACGAGTTCTATATATTAATCATAGGTCATTCACGTGGTAGAAAATGCAACAAAGGAAAGGCTTTCTCAACCGAAGGGGACTTCCCTGTGAATTGCCTGGTGACTCGATCCATAACTCAGGACCATAGCAAAAACCAAGTTAAAAATACATCACAAGATATATATGACATGTTATACTAGTTAAATATGATCTACATCTTACCAAATAGTAGCCACTCATTGTCCTAACATAACCTTTGAGTGCAGGCCGGCTTGTAAAATATCCAGTCCAGTAGGCATTTATACGGTCTGCATATCTGATAATAGCATGCATCAGTTCTGAATGTTGGTTACATAACCAAAGCAAAACTTCATACATAGACAAGTTTTTAACTTCAGAAATTAAACTCACGGAAAGTAGTCATCAGTCTTCAGTGGCCAAGCCTCATTTGTAGCATATTTTGCATCAGTATATATCGATGGGGTAGAATATAGGGCATTCACACGTCCATCCTAAAAGCATTACAATCAGCAGTGTATTAGTAAGGAACAAAAGAAAAAGCACTAACATATCGATGTTAAACTGAGGCTTATTCCCGTAAGATAAGCAGAACCAAAACCATGCATGTAAGGCATTGGCATTCATGATTCTATCTGATGAAACATGAAATGACAAGTCAGATCGATGCTTGTTAATTGGATTATTCCTTTTTCTGGGAGTTGAGGTCTGAGGGTGTCAATCCAGACAAAACAGCATTCATAGTTCTCAGTTTCAGTTACAAGGAAGTTTATATAGTGTATTTTCATGTTGGTGTATGCGAAATCATGTGTATTCGTGTAAACTGTGACATAACTAGTCAATTTAAATGGCTGCAAGAAAGCCAAGTCGACAGGGCAGAAAAAGCTGGAGACAACAAGCATAAATAAGCATAGGAAAGGTCTTGGAGAACGCTAACTTGATTAACATAATGAATGAACTTGTCCATTTGCCGGAACCATGTGTGTGCATATTGATACTTGAAATCTGTTCCCATTGTCCACATCACATGATTTGTTCGAGTTATGTTAGCCTGAAAATGACAAGAAATTTTAGGTAAAGTGTCGACCTTTTCTAATACAAGTAAAGGCAGCAGGGCTGAACAGAAATTGCAGAAGTCCATCATAATTAAGATATTGCTTCTAAAATATCAATAACTTTGCATCTTCATAAACCGAGACTGGTAATAACAGATATTTCAGAGGGGAAGACGTCCAAATGATGCTGAATCTGCAGGAAAAGTCATAAAGGCATGCCATGCCAGTGTGATTTGAATAGATATGAACTCATATGAGGCATCTTACCTGAGAAAATGCTGCCGCTACAAACTCATTCACACGCTGGGGAACATTGTAGTCAAACAGCTCCATGTTATCCTTCAAAGTGAAAGACAATAACATAAAATCTCATTTTGTGCAAACATATGAAGTAAAGAGCTCATGAGTAATGTATATAGCAAAGAACTTACCTGGACAATAGGTGAATCATCATTAACTTCATAGTAGAAATTACTTGGAGGCTCATAATTCTCAGGGAATGCACCAGCAAATATCTAAAGAGAAGCAAATGAATCACTTAGAGAACTTAAGAAGATAGAACATAACCATCTCACTGATCCTCAACACCTGAACCTAATTTCACCATCTACCCACCTGTGATGATGAGCCAAGACTCTTGGATCCCCGCCAAACAACTTCAAGGCTTTTCTGATCTTTCCTTTTAGCTCTGTCTTGGTAATCAATTCGTGCGAAGAAGAGAGAATCAAATCCAACCTTAGCAGTATACAAAAGCTTACTTAGCAGATTGTTAGATACAGGATGGAGGGAAAGCTTACATCAACTAAAAAAATATTGCGTAGCTTAGATGTACCAAAATAGTTACAATCAGAAAGTGCTTAACACTCTGAGTGACCACAAGATCAAAAGCCCTACCTCTGCGCTCAACAAGTAAGCTTGCACTGCAGAATGTCCAAAGGGATCAATTTGCCAACCAATCCTTGGGGTGATATTAAATTCTCGTTTGATAAATCGATGGCCGAGAGTTGTTTGATCGATCATGTCGATGTAATGTGGGGCAGCTTCATCATGCATACACATGCCTCCATTTCTGCAAGTCAAATCATCAAATGCCCCACAAAACTTCAATCGCATGATCCCACAATTTCCCCCATAAGTCAAAAGAAAAAATTCAAGCAAATTTGAGTTTATTGATCCTTTACATTAACTCTAGTTGACCAGAGTTGAGGAGCCGCTTTACTGTCTCTTGAACTGTCTCACTCTGATCTCTCCACCATCTCTGGAAAAATGCCTGTAATATCAAACAAAAACCAAATAATTTCCATCATTTTCAATTTCCATATACAATTCATATAGGGTTTCAAGAAATTTAAGAAACAAAAAGTAGTTGCCTGTTCAACGTAAATGAACTTCCTGTTCTTGTCAGCTAATAATGCCGGTACAATAGAATCCAGGACATTCTGGACACAAGCTCCCTGCAAAAATTATCAATCAAAAAGGAAAAGGAAAATCAAAAGTTGCCCAAGAAATCCCAAAAAGAAAATCTAAAAAAAAAAAAAAACTGTGGGAAATATGAAAAAAGACCTGAATGGAATTATTGGAGCCGACATAGTACTGATCAACAGTTTTCAACCAACCAACATCATCATGCGTATGAGCAACCAAATGAACATTGAGTTTCCCGGAAACTATCTTCGACGTAGTATTGTAAATAATATACTTTGGTTCAACGCACCAAATGCTCATCAACGTGACCAAAATCAAAATCCACGCCCCATGAACAGCCATGGTTATCCTGGACGATAAACTCAGCTCAGAGAGTATAGAAAGTGAAAAGTTTGTGCTCTATAAATGAAAACAAAGCTGCATTTAACGATCAAGCAAGGATTTCAAAGAGCAATTGTGTCAGCCGATCAGTTCTTTGTTGTTTAATTATTTGTTTAGTTGTGAAAGGTGAGTGAATACATCAAGACAGGTCGCTTTCAATAGTATATAAAATATTACGAAATTACGGTAATTTAAAGAAACTTTTCTTGAATAAGACAAAGAACTGTCCTTGAAGTGTTTGTTTGAGCTTATCTTATACTCTCGACTCGAACTTTAACAATGAATCGGCGATGCTTTGTTTTTTCCCCAAAGTAACAAACACGTCCTTAAATCAATATGGAACCCACAGAAATCAAGGGGAATCAGCTCGTATCCTCCAAAGATCAAAAGAAAATCCAGCAAAATCTTCATCCACTGCCTTTTCATTAGACACGTAGACGAACCTCCCCCTCACTGGCCGGACCAAGAAATCGAGGAAATCAGGGGACAACAAATGTAAAACATAAACAGTTCAGTTCTTCTCACTTTGACATTCCCTTCCTCTCCAACTTCAGATTCCCTCTAAAATTCGCCAACAAACACTGAACGACGCCGTTCAAACCCACCGCTGCCGCCGCCTACCGGCATTTCCTCCATCATTGATCTACTAGGGGAGGTTAAGAAGATGGCGGCGACAAAGTTTAAGAATTCCGGTTTCAAGAGCTTGATATTAGGCTAGTGCAATCGAAGACCGTCGAAAAGTGATGAAAATATTGACTGATGAAGGTGCACAACCGAAAAAATGTGCAACTGTTTGAGTGTTGAACCGGCTGTCTCGCGATTCCCTTAGCGAAATAAGGGGGGGTTGTTTCCGCTGCCATGGTGGCTGAGGCTTAGAAGCAGAGCAGTTAGATATTCCTCTTTTATTAACTGTCATAATCGTTTTTCTTCTATTTAAAATCTACAAGGGTTCTTTAGTGATCGTCCCTTCTTCATCCACTGAAGTTAACTGCAGCTAAGTTGGTCTATTACCAACATGTTTAACTGAGAAACATGGCATGTGGAAAGGATCTTCGAGTCCAGAGGCAGCTATAGTTGATAGTTCAACTTACCCACTTGCCAATCACTTGATATGGTTCAAAGTATTTAGCAGATAACTTTAAGCATCTACGGCGCACCATAGAAGATTGTCTAGAAGGCGGTGTATATACCCGTTTTAGGTTATTAACATTTGTCAGGCAGAATTTTTTTTGAGGGGATGAAAATCAAATTATATATTTTTATTATAGTGAAAATTAAATTATATATATTTCATTATAGTAAAAATATAGTTTTATTATTTTAATAGTTTATATTTTTATAATTTTTAAAAGATTAAAATAAATTTTATTAATTTTGAGGAGTTTAAGTACAGTTTTATTATTATTAATTTAAAATTTTAATTATAAATGAGCCTATGAAAACTTTCTGCCAAGAGTTCCTAAAAGATATTTTCTCCATGTTGGAAGTATTTAAAGTTAAGCTCAAAATATCGATAAAATTCTTGAATACACTCTACTTTTGAAATATTTGTAGAGCATAGTTTGAAAGTTCACATAAGCATATTATTAAAACTTTACTTCTTAACTATCTATGGAGTACAAGTATTTTCTTAATCTTTATTGATTAAACTATGCACTTGCATTCTTTTGTCAAAATAAGTTACATAAGTATAACTTCCACGAAACTACTATTATACAAATTAATTCGTTACTTACTACTTGCAACATGATCACAATTTGTAACATGATCACAATTTCTTTCACTTTCATTACCCATCATTCATAATATGTTCTTGTGAATTAACTCACTCTCTCCCACTTTTATAAAATATGTCACTTTTCTAAATTCCTTCAATCAAATTTGCACAAATTACTTTAATCTAAGTTTTTAAATGAATTAATTTTTCTACAAAAGTTTTTGAGTACCCAAAGTCCTTTAAAATGTTTCTAAGTCTAATGTATCGAGACAGATGTACTTTGACTATAAAATTATTCAAGGGAAACATTGTCTCAAGATAATTGGGGTCTTGTCTTGAGAAAGACCAACATCGAAGTTAAAGGCGTGCTTCGGGGGAACATTATCTCGAGAAAAAAACCTATTTATCTCGAGACAAGAAAACACCAAAGCTATGAGTTGCTTTAGGGAAGCCCTGTCTTGAGGCAATCATGTAATTGTCTCAAGAGATATCCCAAAATGTCTCGAGACATATCTGTTGTGTCTCAAGATGGTATGCTCCAAAGGTCATATTTTGTTGTGCCTCGAGACATACATTAAATGCACAAAATAAATGCTCTCAACGGTTAGAAACTCCCTCCAGCGGCTCCAAATGTCCAAAAATCAATGAAAGGGTATAAATATGATTAAAGGACACTCATATGAAGACAAGAAATAAGCTTACAAAGATCAATAGCAAAAATCAAATAATATCTACAATAACCCAATTTTGCCCGACCCAACACAAATAAATAAACCCAAACAAATAAAACAAAATCTAAAACAAAAATAAATAAAAGTCTGTTAGCAGTCCAAGTTACAAGCCTAATAGTAAAATCCATTTACAAAACCCTAACCTAATACCCAATAACCCAAAGCCCAATAGCCTAACTATCCTAAAAAACTAACAGAAACCCTAGTTCCCTAAGGTTATCCGTGCCACAGCCTCCGCCTCGTTAAAGAACTCGTCGCCCAAGGTTTGACGCCTCGTCTGCCCTTTCATCGAAATGGCAAGGCGCAGCTCCCTAACGCCGTTGACCTTGCCATGGACACCTGCAAAAAGAAAACACAAAAAGACAGAAATGCAGCACGGAAAGAACAACAGAAAAGGAAAATGAAAAATAGTAGTATAATATAACACATTCGACTATAAAAGCCAGAGAGCCATGTAATTTTTTTTGGATACAGAAAAATAGAATAGAAGAAAGCAAAAACTACAGGTGTTTAAAAAATAGAAGGTATTTTCATTTTTTTTTATTTCGAAGCATATATATAAATACAAAAGACTTAAGCTTTCACCTGCACCGCCTTTGTCAGTGGTTCTTTTGGCCACGAAGGCTGCGGAATCCCTCAGGATTCACCTACGGCCGCGCCAAAAAAGGAATAAAGCCAAAAAGTCTCCTCTTTTTGTTGTTGAGCGTTGACCGGATTCTAGGGATTTTGACCCCAAACTTGGTTTCCCCCCTAAAAAGGGATGAAAATGAAGTTTTTGAGGTCCCCGACCACCAGAGGCAGCGGCATCCGTCGCTAATGACTGGTGGCCATGGCGGAGACTCGCCGGCACCAAGGTCGGATAAGGGAAGGGATGAGAGAGAAAAAAAGGGGGGCTAAAGTTTTTTTAAAAAAAACTGAACTTAGAAATGATTTTTTTTAAAAAAATTTTTTGGTATATATAGGGACCATGATACAACGTCGTTTTGGCCAGGTACCAAAAGCCCCAAAACGACGTCATTTTAAGACACGACCTGAATACCCGACTCGGATCCCCTGGATCCGCGTGTTTTCGTGGAATGGTCTATTTGCTGTATTGGTCATTCTGCCTTTGAACACTTTTTTAATGTGGTCCTAATTCCATTTTTTTTCTTTTTTAGATTACACAATTTAGTTTTAACTTACTCTCAATTTAGTCTACAATTTGCTGGCCTTCTGGGAATGAACTGTGTCCTGGGGTTTGGAATAATTACCAATTTGAACCCTATTTATTTTCGCATTTCTTATTTTAGTCCTTTATTTATTTGTTTGTTTATTTTATTATAATTTGTGCTTTTAATTTCATTTAAATTCCAATTCAATCCTCCATTTATTTAATTTCACCCTTTTATGAACCTTTTATTTATTTATTATTTTTAATAATTAAAGTTTATGTTATTTATATTTTCTTTTATTATGCATTTTCCTTATTATTATTATTATTATTATTTCATTATTCACATTAATATTATGATAGTAATCACGACATGATATCATTGTTATTACCATAAATTGATTTTTTTACTTTCATTATATTTGCATTATTATTACTCACTAGTATAACATTTTTTTATCTTTTATTTTATTTATTCATTTATTTATTTATCTATCATGCTAATATCATCGTTTCATTTTTACCCGCTACCATGTTACTTCATTTTGCTAAACATCCATGTCGTGTATCGTGTTAAAATATATTTATCTATTTTATTACTAGGCCTGGGAAAATTAAAACGCATATCATTTTAAAAGGCTACATTCGTTCTACCTAAAAAAGGAAAACTTTAAAACCGAGGCAATGTTCTTTGTTTAGGGATTCGAGAAATAGTGTCCTAACTCACAGGGTATGACTTTCTCCTTTAACCAAGATAAACGAGCATCCTTTTAAATTTTAAAATATATATAATACTTAGGTAATCATCAAATAACGAAAATCCTTATTCTTGAGGATTCAAGATATCGTGCACTAACTTACGGGACATGATCCTTTTCTCGATTGACTCGAAATAAAGGGGGCTCTTTCCATAAAATTCAAATATATTTGCAATCATGAAAGAAAGGGATCATATTTTCTTTGAATTTTAATTCTCGATATTAAGACATCAGGTAATTAATTAGGTACCAATTTTGGGCGTTATGAAGGTGCTAATCCTTCCTCACACGTAACTGAGTCCTGAACCCATTTCTTGGATTTTTGTAGACTAAAAATAATTTTGGTAAAACTAACATTTTATTAAAGTGACAAAACTTTGAGGTGATCCGATCACACCTAATTAAAAAGGATTGGTGGCGACTCCCATCTTCATTTTTTAAAATGAAATGTCGATTTCCAAAAAAGAGGTTTCGACAGCTTAGCAACTCCACTAGGGAGAAATAAGAGAGTCAAGCCATGGTTGATTACTTTTTGGTCTTTTGTCGAAAATTGATAATTTGGTCTAAATTAACGATCTATTCTTGTATTTCATCCTTCATGTTTTATTTTAGAGGTAAATAATGTCTTTTTTATATTGGGTTACACAACGATTTAGTATGTCTACTTTATTGGTTTGAATTTCTCTTGGTATATTTCCGCGCATCGCATGACATAATCATTCCATTTTACCTTTCTTAAGTGGGAGTGGAAAGCTATTCCTTTATAAAGTCTTCACTTCCATATAGGATAGTGGATCGCTTTCGAGATACATCCGTACCTATGTCTTCATGAGGTCTTCACCTTCGTACAGCTATAGAGAAATGTATTCCCATGAACTGAACTCGGTCTGTATGAGCCTATAATGGGTGAGGATTGAAGAATCTGCTAGTTTAGGTACCCTTACTTTAGAACCGAGCCGCATATAATGATCCTTAAAAAACCTACCCTAGGTAAAACCATATAAAACCTTTAGTGGTCACCTAAATAGATGTTTTATTTATTATTTCTTGCTGTGTATTCTAGCTTTGTATGAAATGTACTGACTTGTTTCGTTTTGTTTTGGCTGTGTTTGCATTACAATTTCATCATAGAAAAGGGTGTTGATTCGCGTTCAGTTGCTAAATAGAGAGCTTGTCGTGGAAAAGAAATTTCTTGATAAAGTGGAAGACAATACGATCGTACAAATATGGTCCAAGAAGACACAACAAAAGAAGGGTGACAGCCTAACGGAGGGGTATGTGTCAGAATTATAGGATTTCACCCGCATTAGTGTGACTCAGAATAATCTTCAAGAGTTGAAAAAAATATAGACCAATGGGATGACGAAACTAAGCAGTTATTCTACTGTGAATATGGTGATTTGCCTTATTTACTTGATGTCAAAGTAGATAAGCACCTATTTCGAGATCTTGCCCGGTATTAGAATCTCGCCTATAGCTACTTCACTTTTGGGAAGGTAAACTTGGTGCCCACCATAGAAGAGTACACAACTCTGCTTCATTGCCCGAGGATCCAAATCGATAAAGCTTATTCTAGAGCCGTCAATGTCTCGACTTTCTTAAAAAGACTAATGAACATAGCTAGGATGAGCGAGCAATGGGTCGAGGCCCGGATTAAACAAAAAAGGGATAGTAAATGAATCCATTGGAAAAGTCTATGAGATTTGATCTTGGTACATCCGGATGTGAGGAAAAGAGTCAATTTTTTTGCCTTGAGTATTTATGGGTTAGTCATTTTCCCCAAAACACTAGGGTAAGTTGATGATGTAGTTTCAAGTCTTTTTGACCAGCTTGACAAAAAGGTCATGCCCGTGCTGGCAATTTTGGCTGAAACTTTCAGATCTTTAAGTGTATGCCAGAGAGCGGGTGAAGGAAGATTTATCGGATGTGCACAACTCTTGCTCGCCTAGTTCCATAGCCACTTTTGGAAGGTATAAAAAGTCTCTTATCGAGTGTTCTCCAAGTACTACTATCCATTGAAAGAATTCGTGGCTATCCCAAGACAAGACAACATTTCTAAAGAAAAGTGGATGACAATTCTCCATAGTCTCCAAGATGAAGAAGTTGAACGGAATGTCCATTGGATGATCCCTGATGAAATTTTTTATCGATATGGAGACTTTGACTGAGTCCCTCTACTCGGGATATGGAAAGCTATTGGATATGCTCCTCTACTTGTATTGATACAGTATAGGTTGAGGCAGTTTATACCGACAACACAAGGGTTGGCTCAATGTGAGTTTGCGTACAAGCGTGATAATTACAAAAATCAGGTTCGTGAAATTTTAAACACGTGGAACCAAACTCACAAAATGAAGAGATCTTTCGCAAATCCCATGATGACCCCGGAATATGATTGGTGGTAAGGTAAAAGAATCGATGAAAATGTCCCTTCAGTAAGCTAAGAAAGTACCCGGCCGATAGAAGAACACTTACAAGTGATCCCGTCTGAGTTAGAGATTGCAAAGCAAGCCTTCGAAAAGAATAGTTCAGAGCTAGGGAAAATGATAGAAAAGTTGGGAGAGGAAAAGATCCAACTAGGGTTAGATGTTGACGTCCAAAAGTTGGAAGCTGAGAAAATGAGAAAAGGAAAAAAACAAGGTTGAGGAAGACTTGGACTGCTTAAAAACGGATTATAAGAAACTGTGTTTGTCAATAAGGACCACCGAGTTTGGTAAAACCTCGGAACAATGGCGAAAAGAAATCCAAGAAGAAAATATTAGAGCTGATTAGTGGGAAAAGAAATTCCAAGATGCATGAGTCCGAGAAGATGCTTTAAAAAGGGATTTGTTAGAAAATCGAGATGAAAAAGTTGGATTAAGAGCCCGGGTAGCAGAATTAGAAAGGTCACTGCATCAACATCATAGTCATAACTCTGTGATTTAGTTGAAAACAAGCCTGACTAAGATTGAAGAGTTGAAGGGAAATATAGAAGAGCTCGAAGCCGCACTGTAAAATTGTGAACTTCGAGTTGAGCTTCTTGAAATAAATAATGAACATTGGAAAGAGCAACTCCAACGCTCTTAAGGTCAGATCAGGGATAGAGATCACATTATGGGCGAGGCTTTGACTCAAGTACGGGAAGTAGCTAACCATTTGCAAACCCTAGCGATTCAAGCTGACATGCTAAGCTTGAGATACAAATTGGAATTAGATCGGGGCCGAGAATTAGCTTGGCTTCTTAGGAAAGTCAAGGCTTTGAGTATTAGGGCAAGACCGTATATATAAAATGTATCCGTTTTATGTAAATAAATTTGTTTTCCAGTAAAGTTGCTCTAATAGAGTTGAACCATAATCAATGCCTCTTTATGCATTCATTCATTAGCATTACATTTCATTACATGCATTAAAATTCATAAAAAGACCCTAATTAATCGAAATTATGACAGTTACCTTGGAAACTAACAAGAATCTGCTAACCGAATATCGTTACGGTACCCACGGTAAAATTAAAGCCATGAATTAAAGATTAGAGAGACTAGAACAAATTCAGAAAGACATGCAAGATCAGTTGCAAGAGCAGCTGTAAGACCAATTAGCTAAGGTACAGTAAGACATGAATGACTAAATACAAGAGTCCCAACGAAGCATAATAAGCCAGTTGACCCAGTTACTGGCTGGTGGGATTGAAAAAGGGATAAGTACTGTGATTAACTCTGGGGATGATAATGAAGACCCTACATACCCCCTGGGCTTTACCCTAGTGAATGTTCAAACCCAACTGGATACATATCCACGAAGATTACCCGTTACCAAGTCGGTACCTCAAGACTGGTGAATTATCCAATGGGTTCAGATTCCAACCCTAGGGATAATCTGACCAATCCCGTTGTTCCAAATTTAGATGAAATGGCAGAAATGGATAGGGCAATAGTAGAATTGCCAAAACAACTAGAAGATCGGTGCAAGTGGTTGGAGGAGAAATTCAGAGCTATGGAGTGTGCTGACTACCTTTAAGGGGTCAATGCCAAGGAATTGAGTTTAGTCCCAGATCTAGTGCTCCCACCAAAATTCAAAACTCCAGAATTCAAAAAATACAATGGGACTAGTTGTCCTAAAGCCCATATCATAATGTTCTGCTGAAGAATGATGGGATACGTCAATAATGACCAATTTTTAATCCATTACTTCCAGGATAGTTTGATCGGGTCGGCTGCCAAATGGTACAATCAGCTAAGCCGTGCCAAGATCAATTCATAGAAAGACTTGGCACAGGCTTTCATGAAACAATGCAACCATGTGACCGACATGACACCGGATAGAATTATGCTGCAAAACATGAAGAAGAAGAAAAGTGAAAGCTTTAGGCAATATGCTCAAAGATGGATAGAGGTGGCAACACAAGTTCAACCACCTCTTCTAGAAAAGGAGACGACTATGCTTTTCAAAAACACTTTGAAAGCCTCGTTTGTTAACAATATGCTGGGTAGTGCTACCAAGAGCTTCTCAGATATAGTAATGTCTGGAGAAATAATTGAAAATGCAATAAGGAGTGGGAAAATAGACGCAGGGGAAGATGCTAAAAGTTCTAACCTGAGAAAGAAAGAAAATGAAGTAAACACCGCGAGTGTGTATAATAAGAGCTATTCAAAACCGGTCATTGTAGGCCAACTAAGGACCACGACAACCAGCCATCAAGGCCGTTTAAGGCAAGAATCTAACTCAAGGCCAAACACAAAAAATCTCCAATTCACACATATCTCGATGACATATGAAGAGTTATATTAGAATTTGTTCAACGCGCATGTAGTATCCCCGTTTTACTTAAAAAAAATGCAACCTCCATTCCCAAAGTGGTATGATGTGAATGCTGAATGCGAGTAACACACAGGAATAACGGGACACTTGATTGAGAATTGCATGGCATTCAAGAAGTTGATCAAAAGGTACATCAAGATGGGGGCTGTAAGGTTCGATGATCCCTCAGGACCTAATGTGGCAGGAAATCTGTTACCTAGTCATTCTGACCAATGAGTAAACGTGAAAATTGAATGTGGAGGCAAGAGGACCAAAATTGATGTTGCGGAGGTGAAATTCCCATTAAAATGGGTTTCACAAAAAATGATAGATGGAGGATTAATCATTCAAGATTCAGAGGAGATGCCCAAAGGAGTGAGGTGCTACTGTGAGTTCCACACTAAAGAAGGTCATGAGATCTAGGGGTGCACCAAATTCTGAGCTTTAGTGCAAAGTCTGATAGATAACAAAGAATTAGAATTCTTTAAAGATATCAAATGCTTGGAAAGACGAGATGTTTGCACCTCAGAGGAAGGATCAACAAAGAAATTTTATAAGGTCAACCACCTAGTGGTGATTATTTCACGACCGAGAAACAATGAAGTGGGCGCATAAGCTACACCAAGAGTCATAATTCAAAAATCTATGGCTTTTCCTTACAAGGACAGCAAAAGGGTTTCATGGAATTATGATTGCAACGTAATGATCACAGGAGAGGAAAAATTGGTTGGCACTTCAGTAGGGGGCTAGGATATTGGTTTTTTCAAGCGTAGTAGGAGCCTCTGTGACCCTGCAAGTGCAAAAACTGAACCCCTTAAGGAAAAACCCTAGCAGTTGAGCATAAGAAAGAAAAAATGGCTAGACTTGAATCATCTATCATTGAGCCAGTAACTGAGAATGAGGCTAAGGAATTCTTAAACTTCTTGAAACATAGCGAGTATAATGTTGTAGAACATCTATACAAACAACCAGCTTGCATATCAATATTAGCTTTGCTTTTGAGCTCAGAGACACATCGTAAAGCGTTGATGAAAGTGTTAGATGAAACTTATATCACTGATAATATCTCTGTAAACAAGCTAGATCGTTTGGTTAACAATCTGAGTGCCGACAATTTTATTTTCTTCAATAATGATGAAATACCTCCAAGAGGCATGGGATCCACAAAAGCTCTACACATCACTACCCGCTGCAAAAGGATATACATTGCCAAGAGTGTTAATCGACAATGGATCCACACTGAACGTCTTGCCTCTATCCAAACTAAATAGATTGCCAGTGAATAGCTCTTACATGAAGGCGTGCCATAATATAGTGAGAGCATGTGAGAGCATTCGATGGTACAGAAAGGAAAGTGATAGGGAAGATTGAAATACCACTCTTAATTGGTCCGAACACATATGAGGTGGACTTTTTGGTAATGGATATCAAACCCTTCTATAATTGCTTGCTAGGTAGGCCTTGGATTCATTCGGCTGGGGCAGTGCCATTGTCACTGCACCAAAAACTGAAATTGGTAACAGAGGGTCGATTGGTAACGATAAACGCTAAAGAGGATATCATTGCATCCGTAACTAGTGACGCACCATACATAGGAGCGAACTAAGAGGCAATAGAATGTTCCTTTCGATCACTAGATTTTGTTAATGCAACTTCCATTGTTAAAGGAAATAAGATCCTAGTGCCAAAAATATCCAGAACCACGAGGATGGGTCTGCAGTTGACGGTCGGGAAGGGAGCCTTGCCTAGAAGAGGAATCAGAAAATACCTTCAAGAAGAGTCAATGCACCAATGCTGATGAAAAAACAAGACCACTTTGGCTTAGGGTACAAGCCAGATGCGAGAAAAAAAAGAAAAAAGTGGAAAAGAAGCAAGAAAGAAGAAGAGCACGACTAAGTGGGGGAGAGATCAAATGGGAACCAATGATCTTTCCCCATATATCTATAACGTTTGTGTCAGGAGAAATCATTTATCCTAATTGAAAGATGTCAGAAAAAAAGAGCTCGTTAACCAAACTACAGAAGGAATGTTGGGAAACTTGAGCATCAATGCCATATCCGAAAAAGGAATTGGGGAAGAAAACCTATTAGGAATTTGTCATTATATCCCCGAAAGTGTTCTGAACAATTGGATTGTGAAAGAGATCCCTGTAATTTTTAGAACTAATTCAGAGTAATGTTCAAAACACACTTATTGCTCTAAGCCTGGGAGCAATAGGAATCCTTTTGTGAAAATGGCATATGTGCACTATTTTTTATTTCAATAAAATGCATCTATGTGTCTTATTTGGCAAAGATTCTTTTATTTTTCCATTTCATTCATACTCATACTACACAGATAATTATTCTTAGATTCATTTTTTCTTTGGGTCTTCCTTTATTCCTATAATAGGTCTTCAGATATCAATGATATGAGCGACGCTGCTGCTAACTTAGAGTCTCCTTTTGAGCAGAATATGTGTCCAGAGGAATTTTAGGACTTTAAAGATGATCAAGATTGTAACTTATCTCCTGATTTGTTAAGGACGGTAGAATAAGATGATAAATAAATCCTACCTCACAAAGAGTTAGTAGAAATTGTGAGCTTAGGAGGCAAACAATAAAAGAAATAGGTGAAGATCGGAGCTTGCATCATTGCAGAGACAAAGCGAAACCTCATTGAGTTACTCCAAGAATTCAAAGATGTCTTTGCATGGTCGTATCAAGACACGTCTGGTCTAAGTACTGATATCATGGTACACCGGCTTCTCGTAAAAGAAGAATGCAAGTTGATTACGCCATGTTGAAAATAAAAGAAGAGGTCAAAAAATAATTTGACGCTAATTTCCTACAAGTGGTTAAATACTCGGAGTGGGTAGCCAATATAGTCCCCGTCCCTGAGAAAGATGGAAAAGTACGAATGTGTGTAGACTATAAAGATTAAAACAAAGCCAGCCCGAAGGAGAATTTTCTATTGCCTCACATCGACACCTTAGTGGACAACACGGTAGGTTATTAACTGTTCTCCTTCATGGATGGCTTTTCCAGATACAACCAAATAAAAATGCATCCTGAAGACATGCAAAAGACCATATTCGTAACCATGTGGGGAATATTTTGCTATAAAGTGATGCCATTCGGACTGAAAAATGTAGGAAAGACGTATCAAAGATCCATGGTAACTTTGTTTCATGATATAATGCACAAAGAAATCGAGGTTTATATTGATGATATGACTACAAAATCCCAAACAGAAAAGGAGCATGTACAAGTCTTGAGGAAATTGTTTTTGAGGTTGAGAAAATTCCAGCTAAAGCTGAATCTAGCAAAATGTACCTTCAGGGCCATGTCGAGAAAATTACTAGGATTTATAGTCAGCGAGAAAGGGATCGAGATCAACCCAAATAAAGTCAAGGCTATACAAGAGTTGCCTCCGTCGTGCTCTTAAAAAGAGGTCTGGGGTTTCTCAAGGAGATTAAATTACATCGCCCGGTTCATTTCACAACTAACCGAGAAATGTGACCCCATATTTTGTCTTATTAAGAAACATAATCCAGGTGTATGGGATGAGGAATGCCAGAAGACCTTCAAAAAGGTCAAACATTACTTTTCCAATGCCCCAGTGCTGATGCCACCTATCCCAGATAAACCATTGATACTGTACTTGGCAATACTTGGAAATTTTATGGGATGCGTGCTTGGTCAACATGATGAGTTAAGGAGGAAAGAAAGAGTAATATATTACCTCAGTAAGAAATTTACTGAATGATAGACAAAATACTCGCCAATTGAGAAGTTGTGTTGCGCCTTAATCTGGACAACCTAGAGACTAAGACAATATATGTTGTACCATACAACTTGGCTCATCTCAAAAATAGATCTTTTAAAGTACATGATGGAGTTGACCGCGTTGAATGAAAGAATGAATCAATGGAAAATTTTGCTATGTGAATTTGATATAATGTATGTGAACCAAAAGATAGTAAAGGGGACTACAATAGCGGACTTCCTAGCCAGCAGAGCTCTAGAGGATTACGAGCATTTAAATTTCGATTTTCCGAATGAGGATCTGATGTATGTTGCGACTACTGAAGAAGGTGCTCAAGAAGAACATCCCTGAAAACTAAATTTTGATAGGGCCTCAAACGTTATGGGTAGTGGAATCGGGGAAGTCCTAGTATCCCCAGGCGGATATTGTTATCCTTTTACTAGTAAATTGGATTTTGATTGCACAAATAACATGGTAGGATATGAAACATGCATCATGGGTATCCGTGTAGCCATAGAATGCAAGATCAATGTACTAGAGGTATATGGGATTCTACACTAGTGATCTATCAACTCAAAGGTGAACAGGATACGAAAGATCCCAAGTTGATCAATTATCGGAGGCTGGTCCTTGAGTTAATTAAGGATTTGATGACATCACCTTTTACTACCTTCCGCGAGATGAAAATCAGATGGCTGACAACTTAGCTACCTTAGCTTCCATGGTCAAAGTGAACAAACAAAAGGATGTGAAACCTATCCAGATGAGTACCTATGAAGCTCCGGCCCATTGTTACAACATCGAGGAAGAAGAAAGGGATTATCACCCTTGGCACCACGACATACTACAATATGTAAAGAACTGTGAATGCCCTGAGCAAGAAACCGAGAATGATAAAAGGACGCTAAAAAGGCTGGCCAAGAAGTATGTCCTAAATGGGGAGATCTTATACAAAAGAAGAAAGGATCAAGTGCTTCTAAGATGTGTAGGCGCCGTTGAGGCCAATAAAATCTTGGAAGAAGCCCATGAGGGTGTTTGTGGAACACATGCTAATAATTTTACAATGGCCAAGCAAATCATGAGATTCAGATATTATTGGTCCACCATGGAAGGGGATTGTATCAATTATGCCAAGAGATTTCATAAATGCCAAATTTATGGAGACAAAATTCATGTACGTCCTTCACCTCTTCATGTTATGACTTCTCCATGGTCTTTCTCTATGTGGGGCATGGATGTCATTAGGCCGATCTCGCCAAAAGCTTCCAATGGCTATCAATTCATCTTTGTGGTCATCGACTACTTCACCAAATGGGTATAAGCCGCTTCTTATACCAATGTCATGAATTCGACAGTTAGCAAATTCTTGAAGAAATGGATCATATATCGATATGGAATGCCAGAAAGAATTATATCTGACAATGAATTAAATTTGAACAACAGCACGATATCGGAGGTCTCTAGTCAGTTCACCATCAAACATCACAACTCATCACCATATCGCCCAAAAATGAACAGTGCAGTAGAGGCAGCCAATAAGAACATTAAAAATATCATGGGGAAAATGATAGAATCTTATAAAAATTGGCATGAGAAATTACCATTTGCCCTCTATGCTTATCAAACGTCTGTCAGAACCTCCATCGGGGCAGCACCTTTCTCATTGGCTTATGGAATGGAGGCGGTTTTACCCATTGAAGTCGAGGTTCCTTCTCTCTGAGTTTTTCAGAGTTAAAGTTAGATGAAGCAGAATGGATCCAATCTCGATATGATCAGTTGAACTTGATCAAAGAGAATAGGCTAAAAACTATCTGTCATGGTAAGATATACCAAAAACGAATGATGTGGGCTGATGATAAAAAGGTTCATCTTAGAGAATTCTATGAGGGGGACCTGGTATTGAAAAAGATCCTGCCCATACAAAAAGAGTTCAAAGGAAAATGGATGCCAAATTAGGAAGGACCTTATGTGGTAAATAAAACTTTTTCTGGAGGAGCATTGATTTTCTCCGAGATGAATGGCAAAAACTTGTCCAATCCCGTGAATTCGAATTCACTCAAGAAATACTTTACCTAAAAAAAAAGGAGAGGACAACTCAAGGCGAGAGGAAAACTTGCCCAATCCCGTGAATTCGAATTCACCCAAGGCGAAAACTCGCAAAAAGGCACCTTGAAACCAAAGGGATTTTGAGTTGAAAACCCAGGAAAGGACAACTCAAATTTGGTTTGAAGATTGAGTATGTGGTAGTTGTGTCTTCTCAGAATGAGAAACATTACATCTTGAGGCATCATGAAAGTACGTTAAACCTCTCAGACACATTTCAAGCTTAAAATGGTCCTCAAGAAGTTTGTGCAAAGAAGTTCATACTGTGATATTTGGGGCACCTAATTTCATTTTATTCATTTTGTGTTTTATTAATGCTTGATATTTTGGTTAATCTTTTCATTTTGAGCTTTTCTCCCAATAAATTTCGATCTTGTTTATTGTTACGACCTTATTCAAGCATTTTTACATTGAAATAATGATTACTGGACTAACAATATTCAAGTAAAAGGATTTCTGCATATTTCTCTGAAAGGTTTCTAAATAGTACAAAGACCTGAAACAGGACCACTAGTTAAAACTAACCAAATCTAAGGGTTGGAAATATCTAGGAACGAATAGTCTAAATTGTGATTACTTCTTCAGGTTTTCTGTCAAAGATACCAGATCTGAACCAGAAGGCATGTTAACACATCAGTAATAGAACCTTGACGAACAATGAGCAATGTCAGCCTAAGCACTAAAAAGGGATCATTCTCGAAAATGATATTCTGCATTCATACAAATATCATTCATTACATCTAGTTAGGAGCATTTGATTCATTCTGATCATAACATCCTAATCGCTTGGTATAAATATAGGCCTATGAAACGGATTCTACAGGTCATGTTCCCTAGAAACAGTGTAATAGATCAGTGAAGCTACAAATTCTATACCCTTGAAGTTGCAGTGGGTTAGATTGAAGTCACCATAACGAATCTTATCTCCCTGAAGTTGTAGTGGAGCAGATCGAAGCTACAAATCTTATCCCCTAAAGTTGCAGTAGAGTAGATTGAAGCTACAAGTCCTACACCCCTGAAGTTGCAGTGGGATGGACTGAATCTACCATAGCGAATCTTATCTCCCTAAAGTTGCAGTGGAGCAGATCGAAGCTATGAATCTTATCTCCCTAAAGTTGTAGTGGACCAGATTGAAACTACAAATCTTATGTCCCTGAAGTTACAGTGAAATAGATTAAAGCTACAAATCTTATCTCCTTGAAGTTGCAGTGGAGCAGATTGAAGCTACAAATCGTATCTCTCTAAAGTTGTAGTGGAGCAGATTGAAGTAATAAATCTTATCTCCTTGAAGTTGTAGTGGAGTAAGATGAAGCTACAACTCCTATATCCCTAAAGTTGCAGTGGATCAGATTAAAACTATAATTCCTATACCCCTGAGGTTACAATGGGTTAAAATGAAGCTACAACAATAAATTTTATCTCCTTGAAGTTGCAATAGTGCAAGTTGAAGTCGTGATACTAAGTCTTGCTTTCCTGAAGTTATAGCAAAGTAGATACACTAAATTAGAGTAACCAATGGATGGAAAGAATGAGCTACTTGAAAAAGAGGAGCACCAAAGAAGTTGAGATTCGACGACCAGACAAAATTGGCTCTTCTTAAAGTCTTTGCTCCATTCTCGTTACACGACAATGAGCAAAAAGGGGCAGTTGTAATAGCCCAATTTTTCCCAGCCCAACACAAATAAATAAACCTAAACAAATAAAACATAATCCAAAACAAAAATAAATAAAAGTCTGTTAGCAGTCCAAGTTACAAGCCCAATAGCAAAATCCATTTACAAAACCCTAACCTAATACCCAATAACCCAAAGCCCAATAGCCTAACTATCCTAAAAAACTAACAGAAACCCTATTTCATTAAGGTTATTTGCACTGCAGCCTCCACCTTGTCGTCGAACTCGTCACCCAAGGTCTGACACCTCATCTGCGTTTTCACTGAAATGGCAAGGCACAGCTCCCCAATGCCATTAACCTTGCCGTGGGCACCTGCAAAAAGAAAACACAAAAGGATAGAAACACAGCACGCAGATAACAGCATAAAAGAAAAATGAAAAATAGTAGTATAATATAACAGATTCTGCTATAAAAGCTAGAGAGCCATGTAATTTTTTTTGGATACAGAGAATCAAAACAAATAGAATAGAAGAGAGCAAAAACTACAAGCATTTAAAAAATAGAAGGTATTTCTATTTTTTATTTCGAAGCATATATATAAAAATAGAAAAGACTTAAGCTTTCACCTGCGCCGCCGTTTTTGGTGGTTCTTTTGGACACGAAGGCTGCTGAATCCCTCGAGATTCACCTATGGCCGCGCCGAAAAAGGAATAAAGCCAAAAAGTCTCCTCTTTTTGTTGTTGAGCATTGATCGGATTCTAGAGATTTTGACCCCAGATCTGATTTCCCCAAAAAAAGGGACGAAACGGAAGTTTTTGGGGTCTCCGGCCACCGGAGGCAACGGTCTCCATCGCTGATGACCGGTGGCCACAACGAAGAATCAGTGGCACCAAGGCCAGATAAGGGAAGGGATGAGAGAAAAAAAAAGGGGGCCCTAAAGTTTTTTTAAAAAATCTAAACTTAGAAAAGATTTTTTTAAAAATTTTTTTGGTATATATAGGGACCATGATATGGCGTCGTTTTGGCTAGGTACCAAAAGCGCCCCAAATGACGTCGCTTTAAGACACGACCTGAATACCCGACCCGGATCCCCTAGGATCCGTGTGTTTTCGTGGAATGGTCTATTTGTTGTATTGGTCCTTCTGCCTTTGAATACTTTTTTAATGGGGTCCTAATTCCGTTTTGTTGCTTTTTTAGATTACACCATTTAGTTTTAACTTGCTCTCAATTTAGTCCTCAGTTTGCTGACCTTCTGGGGAATGATGCATGTCCTGGGTTTGAAATAATTACCAACTTGGACCCTATTTATTTTCGCATTTCTTATTTTAGTCCTTTATTTATTTGTTTATTTATTTTATTATAATTTATTCTTTTAATTTCATTTAAATTCCAATTCAATCCTCCATTTATTTAATTTCACCCTTTGATGAACCTTTTATTTATTTATTTATTTAATACTTAAAATTTATGTTATTTATATTTCTTTTATTGTGCATTTTTGCCCTTATTAATATTAATATTAGTATTATTATTATTATTTCATTATTCACATTAATATTATGATAGTAATTACGACATGATATCGCTATTATTATCATAAATTAATGTTTTTACTTTCACTATATTTGCATTATTATTACTCACTAGTATAACATTTTTTTTATTTATCTATCATGTTAATATCATCATTTCATTTTTACTCGCTACCATGTTACTTCATTTTGCTAAACATCCATGACGTGTATTGTGTTAAAATATATTTATCCATTTTATTACTAGGCCTAGGCAAATTAAAATGCATATCGTTTTAAAAGGCTACATTCATTCTACCTAAAAAAGGAAAATTTTAAAACTGAGGCAATGTTCTTTGTTTAAGGATTTGAGAAATACTGCCCTAACTCACGGGGTATGACTTTCTCCTTTAACCAAGATAAACGAGCATCCTTTTAAATTTTAAAATATACATAAGACTTTGGTAATCATCAAATAACGAGAATCCTTATTCTCGAGGATTCAAGATATCGTGCCCTAACTTACGAGACATGATCCTTTTCTCGATTGACTAGAAATAAAGGGGGCTCTTTCCATAAAAAATTCAATTAAATTTGGAATCATGCAAGAAGGGGTCGTATTTTCTTTGAATTTTAATTCTCGACATTAAGACATCAAGTAAGCAATTAGGTACCAATTTTGGGCGTTATGAGGGTACTAATCCTTCGTCACACGTAATCGACTCCCGAAGCCATTTCCTGGATTTTTGTAGACTGAAAATAATTTTGGTAAAAGTAACATTTTATTAAAGTGACAAAACCTTGAGGTGTCCAATCACACCTAATTAAAAAGGATTGGTGGCAACTCCCATCTTCATTTTTTAAAATGAAAGGTCGATTTCTGAAAAAGAGGTTTCGACAAGATCGGTTTTTTATTGTTATTTTCACTTGTACGCACTTGTGGGTTCATTTGTAACCCATTCTTTCAAGTGTTGTCTTATAGTGACAATTCATTCTTAATCATATTTCTCATTTTTTTGAGGGTTTACTTAAGGTTTTTGGTAGAAAACCTTAAGGGGAAGTGGCTCTATCTTGCCTATTGAAAAGATAGTGATTGTAAAGGTTAAACATTGTTCTTAAAAGGTTTAAATTAATAAATTTGGGAAATCCTTAGTTATGGTAAGCTAAGGTAATAAAGTTAAGCAATTGAGCCTGAATCACTATATTTTCAAATTTTCTTTAAATTTTAAATGGTTAAATTCTGGTTTTAGTCCCTATACTTTGCAAAAGCTATAGATTTAGTCCCTATATTTTAATTCAATCAAGTTTAGTCCCTATACTTTTGAATTGGTCAATTTTAGTCCTAGTATTTTTAAAAATTTGAATTTTAGTCCCCAAACAATAGCTATTAAATGTGTTTGTTTAAATTCAATTATTAGTCCTATACTATAAGTATAGTTGTGGATTTAATCCATATTCTTCAATTGGATCATAATAAGTAACAATTTTGAAATTTCAGTCTTGATGCAAATGATAATCATTACCTCCAAAAAAATGATAATCATTAATCCACCAACTGAATTTTTAGTAAGTAATATGTGGAAATAACAAGCTGACATGACATTACACATATGATAATATGTTTGGCACATCAGATTTTGGAACTAACATAACTTAATGAATTTAATAGTTGTCATTTGGTGATGTTTGAAATTAAAATTTTAAAAAGTACAAGGACTAAAATGACCAAATTAAAGTACAATGACTAAATTCACAATTTTTGCAAAGTACAAGACTAGTAGCAGAATTTAACCTTTTAAAAACACCAATTCACCCCCTCTTGGTGTATTTTAGGGAATTTCCTTTCCATTTTTCATTTTTTTTTGCAAACTTAAGCATATTCCAAATTCTCTTTGAAACTTTTTTCTACAATCACAACAACTACCGTAGCTTTTGCTTTTCTTCCATCTCTTTATGATACTTTATTATACTGGTTTGTAACGTTCCCTTTACAGGTTGCAACTTGACATATACCCAATCACCAATAGCATACTCGTTATCTATTCACTTATTATCTACAATTTGGATTATTAGGGTTTATTTCACATTACAAATGAAATTAAAATGAGTATAGTTCTAGCTCTCATTCCATACCTTTCATAAATTCAAATTCCTTTTAATTAGATTGATCTATAAATTCATTCTTCATTTTCTTTGTAACATCCCATTTTTCAATAGTGCTAAGAACTGTGGTTTTGGGACCACAATTCCGGCTAGTAATTCAATTTTATATTAATTATTATTTTAGGGTTATTACAAGGTCGTATAAAAATTCGGTTAAGAAATTTTAATGTTTAGTTAGTTAATTAAGTAAAATGACCAAATCATAAAAGCTAAAAAGTTAATATTTATTAGTTAAATGTGTTGAATGGCTATGGAAATGTAAATTAATGGACTTAAAAGGTAAATATACCATATAGAAGTGTAGTGGACAGCTTTTGGTGTTGTTTTATAAGAAAATATGCTTAATTTTTAAAGGGTAAAATAGTAAATTGGTAAATAAATGAAATTAAACTAAAACAAATGATGGAAAAAGCTATCATCTTTCTCATTTCACTTACCCAAAATTGATTCACCATTATTGAGAAGCAAGAAGTTTCGGCCAAGGTTATTTTTATTGCATGGAATGTGTATTTTGCATTTCTTTTTAGTAATTTTTATGTTTTTTAGATCGTTGCAACTAGGTCCAGCTAACCCAGGGATTAATTTGTAAATCTATTAAATGTTTTGAAATGTGCCATTATTGAGTTTCAGAGATTTTTGAAATTTGATGATAGATTATTAAGTTTGGTTGTTAAATAAGACTATTTTGTAAAGTAGTTTTTAGTGATTTTAACGTTTAAGGATTTAATTGTTAAAGTTGTAAAATCTCATGCTAATACTGTAAAATAGAGAAATTTATAGGCTTTTAATGAGTGACAGGAAAATTGGCTAGCTTGGTTTAATCTTAATTGTGTTCAATTTGATAGTTTCGAGTTTAAGGACTAAATTGTATAAAGGGTAAAGTTTAGGGGTAAATTTGTAAATGTGACTAAAAAGACTTAAATGTATAAATTGAGTGTTTATTTGGTTTGGATTGATTTGATTAAACTAAATTGTATTTTAGATCAAGAATCTCAACGAGTGGAGGACGTTTGAGGAAAAGGGAAAATTGATGATTAGTTCCTAATAGTTGAATAACCTGACAAGTGAGTTCATACTACCTTTTAAGGATACAATTTGTTATTAAATATTGTTATTTATATATAAATTGTTGAAATGGAAAATTGGACTCTATAATAATAAATTGGATTTCTAAAATATTTCCAATAGAACGAGTAAAAGTATCATATACAATGTTCTTAAATGATTCTTATTCTGGATTGAGCTTCAGCATTTGTTGCGGGCTCGGATGTACATGTGACACAGATTTAGCCTGGATTGGTAATTTGTTGTCATTTTAAAGGTTTAGCCTGGACTGGTAACCTTACATGTATACATAACCTTGGTCATGCTATATTTCTTATGTGTTGTCATTGGTTTAGCCCGAACAGGTAACCTGACACATATATCTGTACCAGATCAGCTCATACGAGTTTTATCTATTTTTTAGACTTGTATATTGAATTCTTTTACGAAGTTCCATTGGAAAACTACTTAGTATATAGTGTTAAATGGTTTTATAAAAGTGAACATGATTTGAATTCCGAATATCTGTATATTTATTGGTTACTAACTTGAAGTTGTTGATTCGTGTTGTGATAAGGTTTTTACTTGAATGGTTATATGTAATTAGCTATTAAATGTGCATGGTAAGTTAATGAATTGAAACGTATGAACCTACTAAGTATTTTTTATACTTAATTTTGTTATTATTTTCTATAGATTTTGAATACGTGGATTTTTTCAATTGGATTAGCAGAGCACACACCTATCATCATCTAACATCGGTAGATTTTGAAATCATGAAATGTGGTTAACCGTGGCATGTATAGGATGCACATTTTGTAAATGTTTGGGCATGTTTTAGCACTTTGGTTGTAAATATACTTTTGTGCAAAGTTAGTACATATATATATGGCATGTTTGACATCTTGGTAATGTGTATTTAAGGTATGTTTACTAGTATTTGTGGATGACTATTTGGTAATAACTTTGGTATGTTTATTGATAGTTAGATGGTTTTAATGGATGAATTGATTTGGTTGATAAATGTTGTTTATATGAGGTTCCAATGAGGGCATATTGGTTAGGCACTTAGGTTGGGATGTTTTGGTATGTTTTAGGCTTGATTTTATGTGTTTTGATAGCATGTTTATGGCTGATTTGGTTTTGGCTTGGCACCTAAGGAATTGGTATTGTTTCACCTTGATAACTAATTTACGTTGTTTTACCTAAGGAATTTTTTGAGGCTTGATAACTATTTTGGAAGTTGTTTTAGGTGCACACGACCTGGGACACGAGTTGTCATGCGGCTGTGTGCCACATATAGTTACACAACACGGCCGTGTGTCATTTTGATTTTAAGTGCAGGATTTTCCACATGACCTGGAGACACAGCCATGTGACCCTATTTCGAATACTCACACGATTTGCGACACGACCGTGTGACCTTATTTCGATTTGCACACGGGCTAAAACACGACTGTGTGACCCATATTTCAAAATGTAAACGGTTTGGCCACACAGCCATGTTTCTGAGCCACACGGTCTGGGCTTTGTCACACAGTTGTGTGACCCCTATTTCCAAAATTTTCAAGTTTTTCATATTTTTCTTTTTTGTTTCGAATTAGTCCCTAATTGTTCCCAAACTATTTTTAAGGCCCCGAAGCCCATTTTAAGATCCGTAAATGTAATTATGCTATGAATGAAATTTAGATTTGATTTTTTTTATTTAAATTAATAAATGAATGATTTAATGATGTTAACTATTTTGATATGTGTCATTAAAACACCTGATACCCAACCCGATTGCCGAGCCCAAGTAACAGGACGCTACACCACCGTCTCATCAACAACATAACATAAAACATCTCATTGCCATGTAATTATAATAAAATTTCATTAAATTTATTTATAGAGATTCTAAATCATGAATACCCTAAGCAACATCAAAGTATGCAAAACATACATCAGACGAGCTTATAATAGGATTTAAACATGCTTTTAAACCAATTAACAAAAATTATGAATAAATCAAGTAGGTATCGATACTAAATCATTGGTATCGATGATTCTCATAGATGGTATTGATACCACCTAGAAAATCGGTACCAAATTAGCATTCTGTTTCTCACCTAAAATCAAAACCCAAGAAATTATCAGTACATTTCAGAAAGTATCGATTTTAATACCCCAAGTATCGATACTCGTGACATGGTATTGATACCAAATTGAGTTACTGACTTCCTGCACATTCAAAATTCATGGAGGTATCATTTTTAAAACTCTAATATTGATAACTCTGCTCCAAACAGAAAAAATACAAAATATTAAAGAAATTAGTCCAACCTAACTTAAATCCATTCAACATGAAAATTTTACCACATCAAATAATTGTCAAAACAACTATAATAACAGTTCAAAACATCGAAAATATGTTTGAGCTAGAATTAGGATATCAAGTTTGATATCCATAAATCCTAATAGCAATAAAGTCATGTAAACATCCAAAACATCATGACATCAATCAACTAAAAATCAACCACATTGCCTTATTCTGACAGTTCAAAGAATAATAATATCACCTACAAAAAAAAAAAACCAAAGCCTAACTTGGATCACTTCCTTGGTATCCTCGCATCGCTCACACCGCAACGCTAACAGTCTGCAGGGGTTTTAAAAAGAGTGGGTGAGTTTAATCAAGCTCAATTAATGTCGAAAAAACCACAATGCATACACAATATCAAAGGTTAAACAAGAGCATGATACAACACATTTACAATCATATTCTAAGCAAGTCACAATAACATATTCATGCTTCATTAAACCATAAAACTAGCATATACTCTCACGTATAAATACAATCAACTCATATTCAAATAATTCATTTTACAATAATTCATCAAGACTAACAACGTATACATGCTTTAATAACTCACAAGTCTAGCTTATATTCATATGCATTCATAAGTTAAATGAAAATAACCAAACCCCAGTTACATACGCAATTTACTATGAGAACATACTAACATTTTCATGAAACTTAAATAAACTCATTTAGCATATTATTTACATGTTTATGCATCCATCTCACATCGCATTATCACTATAAATAAGATTATATTTAAACGATAATTTGACACTTGAGGCTGTGAAACATAAAAGTGGGCTCTACCACCACACATTAGATATACAGATCTCCAACACACCAAATGACTCATAGAGTTAAACATATCCCAAAAGCGTAGCATTTAGCTAACACTCTCCAACAAACCAACATATCCCGGTGAATGGAGCTTGGCTCACATTCCCTTATCGTTCCAAACTGTCCCGGGGCATCAATGCCCAAATCACAAAACACAAGGGTGAGTACTCATAATCCTATAGCATGCCAACTATATCCAATGGTTTCAAGAGATCACAAGGCCAAAATATTCACAATTACACAATTTTAATTACTGATTTAATGCATATCATCGTTGTTCATATTCATCAACTTACATCACAAACTTGTACACATTGCATGCTTAACGAATTAACATTTAATTGCACTTTAAGTGCCACAATAATGCTTATTGAGCCATCACATATCCAACCACATATGTGTGCATTAAAATCAATACATCATATATCACATACAAGTATTCTCACATACTACCTGTCATAATAATATCACATTCCAAAATTCAACACATATGTACTTACACAAATATTGCTCACTTCCACTGCATATTTGCATTATTAGCAGATCATTATCACTATTATTTGGCATGTATATCATGCCCACAACACAACACAATTCACAATTGTCATCACATATGTCTCATATCACAGTATCACATCATAATAATCAATTCACAATTATTCACATAATCAGATAATTTATCAAAATAAAACAAGGGAAATAGAAAGCTTACACTCGAAACTTAGGATAAGGATTTAGGTTGTTCCTAAGCTCCCAATTAACACTATTAATTGTGTCTACTAGCAGTGATTCCAAAGACTCACCGTTCATGCTTTCGCCTAGACGCCGAAAGCCTAAACTAGCTTTTCCTTGCCTTTCACCTTACTCGAAAAGGATCCTAATGATTCCGAAGCTTCACCAGATTAAATCAAAAAATTAACATTCGGCCAAAGATTCACCAAAATCAGCTAAAAATGCAAGCCTAAGCTATATTCCTCATGAAACTGAAATTTTGACTAACAAACTTGAAACTCAAATATCTTAACCTTTACCCATTCCTATTACCTATAATCAATTCCAATCATTAAATTATACATCTAAGAACAATTTCCAACCTTCAAACTACTCACCCAAATTCGTGGTTCCAAAATTTCGATGTAAAATAATTTTTTTCATGAAAACTCAATAACACCTTAAAATCTCTTAACTAAACTTTAAGAAAAGTTTAGAAACCTTCCAATCATGTCAAAACAAGTTGAAAAATACTTTGAAACATCATTTTTATGCAAAATCCTGAATTTCACCATTAACGACCCAATTTTTGAATTTTATTCAAATATTTCGATTCAATGTATAAAAACCCAATTTAAAAGGCTAGATATCACTAAAAACCAATAGGGAAATGAAACATTACCTTAGTTAACGAGGAATCAAACGTTTGATCAAAAATCTAAAATACCCAAAACTTAAGCAATAGAGAAATCTATTGTGTTTTTGTTATGGTTTTTATGGAATTCTAAAGAGGTTTAATGTTATGAGGATGAAAGAAATCAAAGGAATTAAGGTTTGAAAAATAAACTTGAAAGAAAGAAGCTTAGGGAGTAAGGGATGGCAACACAATAATATGGAGAAGAAACTATCGTGTATTTTATGAAGATAAAAGGGGGAAAATAGGATATTTTTAAAACTTTGGTATAATTGTTTTAAAACTACTCCTAAATTGAACCATTTTAGAAAACAATCGTCATTTTAAAATTAAAGATCTTCTCAACCTTATTTTCAAAAATTGACTTGATTTTCAAAATGCTATAGTCGAAAATAATTTTGAATTACCATACAAAATTTCCGAACCCATTCTGAGCCAAAATTCCTAATTTACCCTCAAAACTTCTAGGCCCAATTTTAGGGGTGACAGTTATAATACTCTGTAACCCTAATTCGACAATGGAGATGAGTTACGGGTGTTAAATTCTTTATTTCATTTAACCTTATATTCCAATGTTAACTTATACTTGTAGGAGCCTTCATTTACCCCTAGAATTTGTTTCATAATTCATGTTTGATTTAATATTCTCATATATATGCTTTTATTTTCTTGTGATATGTAGCGCTTAGTAAACACTAGTCGAAGGAGACTCAGAATATGCATAGCCCTAAGGTAACATATAGTGCATGTAATATGTGCAAAGGCCAAGGTAATAGACCTTTAGATACAAAATCCAGGTGCATATCTATCCCTATTAGTATGCCAACCATATCCTAACTACTTCATTAAGTTTACAAGGGCAAAACTCAATTAGAAAACTTCAATATCATTATAACACATTCATAATCACATATATATCAATCCATACATGTAAAAATATTCTTTCATATACATATGCCATTTGATATGTCTCAAGTATGTTCACATACCATGTTCATAAATAAATATCCACTGGGCAACCACTTACTTTTTAGTTTAAGAGTTCATATTCTCATGCTTTTATGCTTAATAAGAGATTTCCAAAAGTAATAATCATACTTTGTGTTATATAGTTTCACATATGATCAACATTTCAAAATAAAAGTTTCATCAAGTTTCATGAGCCACATTTACATATTATCTCACATTAAATTCTCTTGTTACATGAGATAGTCTAAAATGACACATCAATCAAAAATTTTACTATGGTGACGTAACATCACATTACTACATTACACTCATTTTCACTTATTAGCTCATTTTTATGTCATACTTATAATTTTCTTCGTCAAATCATCAACTTTATTAAAATTTTCATTTTCCACAATTTAAGTCAACTTTTTTTGAATTCTTATCAAAGTACCATAAAACTCTATATCCACATTTCAAAGGTAAAACTATGAGATATTCATATTTATTTCTACTTTAATTTTCATTAAACCATTTTCTTTACTTCTAAACATCCACATTCAATCACATATTAACATTTAATCATTTTAAACTCTAAATCTATCAATTTTAATCTAACAAGGTAAGGATTGTTCCTTGAGAACTTACCTCTCTTTGAATGAGTAAACCACCAAAACACTCTAGTTTACTAATCCGAGACTTCTCTTTTCATGCTTAAGCTTCACCATCTACACGTATTAACTTTTTCTATTTACAACACATATCACATAATACAAACAATCATGCTCATGGTGAACTTGTTCAAAATAACATTAAATAATCATACTAGAGATGACAAAAATACATTTTCTTACCTTATCCTTTCTCACACTAGTTCAAGTTTTCTCTCACTAGCTCTTAAAAACCCTCACTTTCAATGGTAAAGATGATGGTGGAAAAAATCTTGAAAATCTGTTTTCTTTGATTTTTTTTAACAAGAAAAATGGCTTGGCTAGTGAAACAATCTTAAAAATAAGTGAGAAAAAAATGAGAAAATGAGAAGAGAAAAGTTTTCTCTTCACTTATGAGAGGGGTATAGCACAATAGGAAAAGATGAAGCCTTTTTGCTTGGGAGAAAGGGATCCCCTATATTTTTCATTCTTTGCATGAAGTACCTAAACCTTATAATCCAAGAAGGTGTGGGTAATGGTTATTGGAAAGGTATTAGGTTTTCTAAAAGAGGTCTTATGTTATCTCACCTTTATTTCGTTGATGATATTATTTTTTTAATAGATAAAAGGATAATGGAAACCATTACGAGTGTGTTGGATTCCTTCTCCCAGGATTCAAGCCAAAGAGTAAGCCTTCTTAAGTCGAAAATCTTGTTCTTTAATAATACGTCGCAAAACCAAAGAGATATAGCTATTAGAACATTGAAATTCCAAACCACTACCTCTTTAAGTAAGTATTTGTGGTTCCCAATCCATAATGGTAGAGTAAGTCAGGGGTATTATAACTTCATCATTGAAAATGTAAGTAGGAAACTCAAAGAATAAGGTTGAAGGAGGGTTAGGTATCTAGTCTACTCGGATAAAAAAAAGTTTGTCTTATGAAATTGGGATGGAGAATTTGGAATGAAAGCTCCAAAACTTGGGCCAAGTGCTACTTAGTAAGTACCTATAGGAAGAATAAAGTTTGAAATGCAATAGGCTTTCTTCGGTTACTTATTTTGCTTAAGAGAGTCAGACCCATCCTCAAATAAGATTTAAAGTGGCAAGTATGCAACGGAAAGAGGGCTAGATTCTGATGGGATAATTGGGTTGGTGATGGTCCTCTAAGGCGTAATATATAGGGCCCTTTGACCAATAGTGAAGAGGATTTGACCTTTAAAGAGGCTCGTATGAGTTTAAAATATCTTTAAAAAAATCGTTCTCCTTCATTTTATCAAGAGATATAAGGAGAGAATGGCTAGTATCCCTATCTCTTTAGATGAAAATCTAGAAGATATTAGGTGTTGGGGGCGATCAAAAGATGGTATTTTTGTTGGATTTGGTGCCTTAAGTGTAGTATTTTCGTCTGTGTGCACTTGCATTTTTCAAACAAATTGGTTTAATAATATCCATTAACACCCTTTTTATATTGTCATCAATGTTTTTGCATGTAAAGCAAATTAGAAGCAAATATTAGCTTATTGGTTATCTAACATTTAACTAATACCAATCAGTATTACATGGTCAGGCTATAATACAAAAAGATAGTTTGTATTGGTAGATGAACCTAAACATGTCCTTAGTCTAATCGAAAATGAGCTAACCCATTGAAAGACTAATATGCCATCTATCAATTTCAATTGGGAGATGCTTTTTGAGTATCAGAATGGATGACTCCCAGAAGATAGAGACATAGATGTGAGTGACTACGACAGACATGACCCAAGTAGAATAGATCCTAGATCCATTTATGGATTTATTCACTTATGTCGTTCATAGTGTTGCATACCTTAATCCTAAGTGGATGATAGACTATGTATGCGTGACTCGTATACTTTGATGTAAGTAAAAAGCCTGAATTCAAATAGATAAGGAATCAAAAGTTAATGCGTAGGGGACACTACTTATGTGTTACGTAGAATCATTCACAATAGTGGAGTTCATAGCCCAACTAATGCGTAAATGACATCCTCTAATCGAAATTACGTGATAGATGAAAAGTAAACATGACCACAAATCGTTTGTCTTTATGATAAATAAATTAATTACTATTTGATAGTAATTGACTTTTTATGAAGGAAGATGTAATTGGTACAATGAGATAAAATAAGATCATAATTGAGAGAATGGATTTATCCCAAAGATTTTAATATTAATATCTTATGAGGGTAACACACTTACGACAATGTCATTGGACAAGTGCAAATTAAGTAGCTTTTGTAATAGTATGCAATAAATGAGAGCTTAGTCACAATACTATAGTGAAATGATTTTCTAACTAAACAAGTTTACAATTAATAGACAAAACGTTGGAACTTAAGTATAAATTATTTGATCCCTAATTACATATGTCCAATAGGTCCCTCCGCTAGCTCATTGAAACTAGAAATGAATTGCATGTAGAATCAAATGAATAGAATTGGATGAAAATGATAAAGTTAGAGAAATGAGTCACATTTGCAAGTGCATGTGTTTTCTCATTGAGTACAGAAATGGCTTGAGAATTAGTTTAAGTTTTTCGAATTATTTAATTAAATAATCGAAGTTTGAAAATAGAATTAAATTAATTAGTCATTGTAAATCCATTAAATATGAAAATTAAATATATTTTCTCATAGATTTTTTACGGTAAAGTTATCATGACTTTAATGAGATTAGAATTGAGTTGAGAAAATTATTTAATTGAAAAATTAGTTTATCTAATTTAATTAATTATATTTATTAATTTTTGGAAATAGAAAAATATGTACTAGGTTGGATAAAATTATAAAGTGTTGGGTTCAAAGTGCAGGAAGCACATATAATTAGACCAAATATAGGAGAGGCCCAGGTCCCCTCATATTACATGTGAGGAGCAACAATCGTAGTGTATTTATTTACAGAGTGCCGCCCCATTTTTCTATTTCAACTAGAAGATTGATTTTTGCATTAAATAAATATTATTTGTATTTTAATATTCAACCAGGATTCTCCTATCTTTCCCTAAAAATAGATGACACTGGTAGAGCTTCAAAAAACAAGTTTTACAAAAGAGTTACACACAACTTTGAGATATTGTTATTCTGCCAGAACGTAGAAGAGAATTTATTTTCTAAGTAGAAATTCTACTTTCTGGGAATTACAATTCTTCTGGTTTCTATTGAGTGAGAATTACTTTCCTACTAAAAGCAATAAATCATTTTTGGTTCTGTGTTTGGTTCGTGATTATTTGAGTCCACATCGAAGCAATTATTGGTATGAGAATAGCGAAGAAGGTCATTTGCTTGAAAATCATTTCACTATAAAATAGCGAAGAAGCAATTATTGGTATGAGAATAGCGAACAAGGATCTACCTTCCTTAAACCATAGGTACTTTTTGGGAAAAGTTTATTATTATAAATTCACAAACTGGCTCAGTTTTCAAAATTTTAATTTTTCGCAGTGATAGAAAATTGCTTTTTAAATCGGATTTTTCCAACACCTTTCACCTTGGAGTTGGCTTGCAAGTTGGCCATGGGGTCTCAAAACTTGACCTCTAACATTTCTAGAAACAAATAGGAATGTTTGTGGAAAATTAAAGTTCCTCCAAAATCGAATTTTTCCTTTAGGATTGGAACCACATGATCCTTCCCAATTCTCACTTTTTGATTAAAAAAAAGATTTCAAATTGAAGATAATTATGCTCTATGCAAAGGTATTTCCTAAATAGTGGATCTTTTTTCATCATTATACTGTTGACAAATGCCTGTGGGCGAGTTTCACCTCAAATAGTCTAGTTCCCCATACTAACAACCTCAATTGGAATGAAAGGCTTAAGATTAATACCTTATCTAAAACCTTTCACAATAAGTACTAAGTTCCCATGTATTTGATTGTTTGTTTCTTTTTATGGGAAACTTGGTTACTGTGAAACACTATTATATTTTTTTTGCTATTGAGAGTAAACTGATAAATAAAGCAACATTTTCTTTTTGCTATTGCGAGTAAACTTCATGTTCGGGATCCCCCTAATACCCTCTATAACACCCCTCACCTTTAGTGAACCGATACATCAGGAGCAAGGGATGTCACATTTGGAAACTAAGGCTACTCAAATCGTACATCAATTTTAAAACTTTGTTTAGCATAGATTAACTCTTCTGAAGTTATTTAATTCATTTCTAGGATTTCTTTAAAGTTTGGTTACAAACGGGGACCATTATAGGCTTATTCGAGTCAAAACAAGGTAAATAGGGTCAATTTCACGACACAGGAAATTGGGGGTCCAACACTGACTGATGTCACGACATTGAGCTTCTGATTTTCATGACACAGGAAATTGGGGGTCCAACACTGACTGATGTCACGACATTGAGCTTCTAATTTTGTGACGCCAAAAACACATTACTATAATTACATTCTAATGTTGCGATACTGAAGACAAATTATCTAAAACATTTTTTGAAACATCTAAAATCAAGTCTAAACTATCATCAATCATTCCATATCACTTTTAAACATTATAAAACATAAATCTCAATCAAAACATCATATAATTCCACATATAACTCAATAAAAATTTAACTAATTTTGCAAGGTTAACAAAATGATCAAGATTCTTCAAGTATTTTCACTAGGAATCTTGTCCATATGCTTTGCATTAATCTATGTACATGCCATAATCTATAACCAAAAGATCATAATCATACTCTCTTCCAAGCTTTGAGATATGATAAGTTGAGATGGTATCTTCACTTTAGAGCTACAACTCGATTCTTTACCTACGCATTGAAAATTAACGCGTTAAGCTTATAAAATCTTAGTAAGTACATCAAAAACTAAAAAACAAAGGTTAAAATTTAAATACCTAAATAACAATAATAATATACAAAGAAATTAAATAGAAAGTAACCATAGTGAATTCTTAAACCAATACTATTAGCCTAATTGTATACTCAATAGAAAACATAGGATATGCAGAAGGAACACTGAATAATTTTCACAAACGTGCATACACCACCTTACACCAATTTGTAAAGTTAACGAACTGCACCAAAGTGCCAATATCACTAGAGCACATGAAAAATTTCCTAATGGCATGCCATCTATATCCTACTAGTTCACACCTTGTCTACATGGGTATTTATACGTTAAATTTACTAAATTTACTCAACAATTTAAACTTTACATCTTTTACAAATTGGTCTTTATTAACATGAAAATTCACTATACTCTATAACTCTACTATAACATCGCTTTTTGTTTATTGACTATTACATAATAGTTCGTTCAAACCCTATTTATAAATATTTTAGTTCACATGTTTAATTTTGTATATTTTATAGTTTAGTCTCTTCTTACTACTATTTCAATATACCAAATCTATTCATTTTGTAATTAAAATCAAATTCATATTTTCACTACTCATTCATCAACTTTATATATATTATATTCACATAAAAATTAATCATATAACCATTTTAATATGACTTTCACTTATATTAATTTAGGTAAAGTAAAATTCTTGAAGTACTTACAATCAAGTGCTTGGATGAGCTCTTTCTTCTTCCTTCACTCATTTGCTACTTCTTTCCCCTTATCAATACCTTATTGATCACCTCTATTCTTTTTCTCTTCATTAACATATCACACATTTACAAGATTGATACGGAATGATACAGATGGATGCAGAAACATGATCACAAGTTTTTCCAAGTCACGAATTTAACTTATGGCTCTAGACGACTGGAAAGAAACTTAGATTTTGACACAAACTGAAACACAAACGAATCCAAGTCAAATAAAAAAATTAAAATAAATAACTAAGATAAATAAAATAGAACAATAGATCAAATATTAGAACAATAAATAAGAAAATAAAGAAGATAGATTGAAAACGTGTCGCGTAGAAGTCCTAAGGAGCCTTGGAAACAAGAAGAATCCACAACCCCCCTTCAACTACTTTTAATTTCCCCTCCAAGAAAGAAAATTTGGCAAGAAAGTTTGAAGATGATCCCCACAATCTGAAAAGATTGTTAAAACTCTTCTAAATGAAAACTCAAGAAAAATTCTTGAAAAGAAAAACTCAAACAGAACTTATTAACTCAAAAGATAAGTTGTTAAATAACTTAAAACACTTAATAATTATAAAAAATTTGGAATAAAAAAATAAAATAAAAAGAGCTTATAAAAAATTTGCAATAAAAAATAAAATAAAAAGAGCTTATAAATACAATATTGGATTCATATATAGTAAAAATTAAGCCTAAAAACGGAACCCAATATGATTTAAACTGAAATTACAAACTTGTCATAAATCTGTTCAGAAATTTTGTTCGCGCAGTCTTCACTAAAATGGTCTTAACTTGAGCTCCCAAACTTAAAATCGTGTGATTCAAAGTGCTTTTCAAATATAAGAGATAGATCTTCAAACGTCGTGCAGACATCTTAACCAAGAAAAGCTTGGATCCTATCCAAAAAGTCATTGCAAGTCTACAGATTCCCCAAACTTAAAAACTGGCAACTTTGGTGAATGGAATTTAATAAATTTCACCCATTTTGTGCATGTATCATTCCTTGTTTCCTTAAAAAGATTCATCCTCACATTTTCCTTTGATCAAATCTTGGTTTGATTTGCTTGGCCTTTGATCTTATAGTTGGGCCTTGAGGTAGTGTAAGCCCATCACATCTATGGGTCTAAAATTAGGCCTTAAGACTCACATCAAATATTTAATATCAAAATAATAATCACATATCATTTCCATGCACTTTTAATGAAATAAACATGAAATCCTTAAAGAAACCCCATCCTCCTTGCCTTGAACTTTACCCAAATATCTAACTTCACTTTTATCACCCCTCCAATGTGATCACTAGTTAACTTCACAAGAAACTTTGATTGCTATGAGGTTGCTCTATTGATTTCACTAATCCATGGAAAATTTTGAATTTTTTGAGCTTGAGGTGATTGAAAATGGTGGAAATGACTAAAATGAAACAAAATAAAAATTGGTTATTCTTAAGAAATCAGGGGTGACATGAAAAGAAAAGTGATGAAGATGGGAGAGATTTCTACATCTTTCTATAACAAATACCTATTTGATTTAATATTTTAAATTGTTCATATTATTTAATTAAAAAAATCTAAACATCATCATATACATTTAGTGGCCCACAATTAGTTTCAATCTCATCCACAATTCATAACATTATCTTGGTCTTATTGCACTTCTAATCCTTCATATTTTTTCCACCAATCTAATTCAATCGTCTATACTTTTGATTTCACACGTTTTTCCCAACACAATTCACACTATTGTTGTCGAAACCATTTTTTATTTTTGAAAAAAAAATTTAGTTGTCGATTTACAAAAATGAAAAATTAGGAGTCACCACCAATCTTTTATTGAGGTGTGATTGGATCACCTAAAAACGGCTTTGGTCTACGAGTTTTAGAAAAACGGATCCGGGAGTCGGTTACGTACAAGGAAGGATTAGCACCCTCGTTACGCCCAAAAATTGGTACCTAGTTGATTAATTAGTGTCTTAATGTCGAGAGTTCAAAAAATATGATCCTTAGAAGAAACTTTAAAAATGCGTTACTTATTTAGACTTTTCTCATTTCGGAAAAAGAAAATGTCACACCAATGCGTTAGGGCACGACATTCTACTTCTCCAAAAGTGAGTTTGTCCAAAATACTCGTGTAATAAAATTTAATAGAATATTCATTTGTTTAAGATTTATAAAGAAATCACGGCCCAATACATTAGGGCTCAATTTCTCAAAATTCTAAGCATTGAATATTTCCTTTATTATTTTTTAGAAAAATCTTTATCTCGAGAAATCAACGCGTCACATCCAATACGCTAGGACACAATATGTTGAATTCCCGATGATAAGCTTTATTTTGTTTGATTAAAGAGCAATTCTCGATTGTTAGATTTTACAAAGAAAATTGGAACCCAATACGTTGGGCTCAATTTTCTTAAAAATCCTAAATACGAGTATTATCTCTATTTTGAAAATTTTCTATTTCTAAATTCGAGTAAAAGATGATGTAATGTTATATTGTATGTAGAAATGTCGCAATAACAAATACAACAATAATAAATACAACAATGGCATAGAAATAATATAAACAAATAAATAAACGAAACTAATATACATAAGAAAAAAAATCAATGACATGCAAAATGTCTTGGGGCTAGACCTTTCATCTCGCAATCCGTGCGGCCTTAGGCGATCCGTTCGTCCAAACTCGCCCAAGTCAGCCTTTACGCCCAAAAGTAAGGATTCTTTTAGAACTCCTCCAAGGCACCAATTGAAGAGCGGAAGCGATTTATGCCAAGAGAAGAACAACAAAGAACAACAGAAAGAGCGCTCGCAAAGTGTTTGAGTAAATGCTCTCTATTTCTCTTATTCACAAAGAATAATGAAACAATGAATGGAGTGAGTACAACTGAGGGGGAGGCTCTCTATTTATAGTTGAGCTCCCCCAAAACCGACGATCAAGATACATTTACATCGACGGATGAGATTTAACCATATCCCTTAATTTTAGGGATTTACAAGATTAGCCTTATCAAATCTAATCTAATCTTTACAAGATATGATTCCCTCTATCTTCTAAGATTAGTTACCATATTAGCCTAAGTTGCCATCTCTTCATTATCGGGCCAACTAGGCTTCAATCTGACAGGCTTGTCCAATAGCACTTTGAATCAGGCCAGTTCTCGTAGGCCAAATGATCCCCATCTAAGCAATAGACCTCCATTGGATGCATTTGGTGCGATGGTCATGGGCTTTGAACTGCGACCCGTGACAAAAGTATCAAATAAATGAGCAAAAAAAAATATAAATGAAAACACAAATTAATAAACAAATGAAATAAATAAATAAATACAAAATATATATATTGAAATCATGAAGAATAAAAGACGTAAACATAACTTACACATAAAATTTTGGGTTATAAAACTTATATATATAAAATACATAATGCATTTATGAAAACAAAGAAAAAAATATAAATATATACGTATATACATAAATTATAAAATATGTGTTAAAAATATAAGTAGGTAGTTAAACATTTTGAAAATAAATAAAAACATAGATATATATGTATACATATATAAATATAATAGAATATTCATTAGAAACAAATAAATAAATATGTATACATGTACATATAAAATATATTAAAATGATTAAATAACATCTACATTATCAAAATTAATTAATTTAAAAAATATGTATATATATTAAAGATTATTAAAATGTATGCGCATAGGTATATATGCATAATTATAAAAATATATATATTAAAAATATAGGTAGGTATGTATATATTTTAGCGTTATAAAAAATATATGTAAGAATATTAAAATATACATAAATGAATATATAATAACAATAATACTTAATAACAATAAAATCAAATTTAATAAAAATAAATATTAAATATTAAATCGAGCTTTGACATAAATTCTGGGCCTAAATCCGCAAATAAATGAAGTCGAAAGGACCCTATTGAACACGCCAATAATGCAGAGGGGCTGGAAAGGAAATTATCCCTTCTCCTCTAAAACGGCATCGTTCAAATAGGACTAAATTGAAAATGAAAATAAATTAAAGGGATAAATTTAATAATAAAGAAAAACCCAATTGAATGAACATTAAAAGGCGGAGGGGCTAAAAACGCAATTTACCCCTCCGCATAAAAACATGCGGATCCTAGGCCGGGTCGGGTCGATTTCGGGCCGGTCTATGCTTTAACGACGCCATTTTTAACATTTCGAACCGCTCCCAAAATGGTATCGTTTAGTAACGCTATTTAAATCAATTTTTTCCCAAAAAAAATCATTTGCAGCAAAAAAAAAAAAAAAAACTCGATATTCCTCTGCTAGGGTTTCGGCCCTAGCTTCTATGCCGCCACGCCTCTGCCACAATCCCACCGTGAAAGGTGGTCGGAGCCGCACCCCAAAGAGGCTTTTTGGCTCTTTTCGCGCAGATTTAAAGGCGTCTCTAGGTATTTTCCTTTTCTTTCTTTTTACTTTCCGTATAACAAATAAATAAATCGAATCGAATGAAAAGAAAACAAAGAAAACAAATCACTACCTTTAATCTCTATTTTGTTTTTCTCTGCTTGATATTGTGAAAATACTCAAAACAAATAACTACCTTTAATCTCTATTTTGTTTTTCTCTGCTTGATATTGTGAAAATACTCGTTTTTTTATTGATTTCCAAAAAAAAAAAATCCCCTTTAAAGTATATTAATGGCCTTTTTATAGCCATAGTAATAATAAAAAAAATAAAGAAACAAATCATGTTTGATATCTTCTTGATCTTTGATTTTGTTTCCTTCATTTTGTTTATTTCTTGCAGGTAAAGGCGTGCGGCTCATGTGGGGGCTTGGATGTGGCGCAAAAGTTTACCCCAGAAACCCTAGGGGTTTCTAACATTGTTTTGGGCCACTGGGTTGGTATTTTGGGCCTCTGTATTTCGGGTTTGGGCCATATAGGCTTGTTGTAGTTTGGGCCTTTTAGACCCGGGCCAAAATCGGGTATTACAATTGTGATTTAGCCAATACCTCAAATTAATTTTTCTCAATGCAAATTCTTTTTAATTTCCTATGATATCCAACTACCTTCTCTACTAATCACTCATGACTCCTATTTTGTTTTTATTATTTTCTTTTGTTACTTTGAAGGTTCTAACATGTGCAAATCCTAAAATAATACTATTTTCATCTCACGGGATGTTAGGGATGTTACACCCTCACTATTTGTCGGTTTCCTTCTCATCCAGGCAACGTAAAAATCAATACAAATGGGTCCGTAATTTGTAATCCAGGAAAAGGAGGGGAGGGACTCATCATTATTAATGAAAGGGGTGAATGGATTTGTGGTTCTTACAGACATATCCCTATTGTTACCAGCATGGAAATAGAATGATGGGTAATTAGAGATAGGCTCATATTAGCTTTACAGTTCAACTTCCCCCATATCGATATTGAAAGTTATTCTATGATTGTTGTTAACATTATCTGTAATAGTGTTACTAACAATCTTCCTCTCTTTACATTTGTATTTGATTACATGTCATCATGTCTAAGTTTGCTTTGATATTACGTAAGTGCATTTACAGGGAAGGGAATCAATGTGCGGATCATTTTGTAATGACTTGATTTTCAATGGGGTCGGTTAATTCAATTTTTTGGCTAAATTTATTAAATCAAGTTAGTAAATAATTTATATAGAATAATTATGAGTTGATTTCAGAATTAAAGAGTTAAAATAGTGAGTGTAATTGAATGAAAATTGGTTATTTAAAATAGTACAAGGACTAAATTATAAAGGTGTCATTACTATTGAGCTTTAGATTGGAAAATGAGTAAAGGTCTAACTAGAAATTAACCTAGGGCTATAGAATAATTAGACCAAATTATCATAAATAAGTAGAATAAAATGATTAAATTGGTTCTTCATTATTAATTTAGTTTTCAATAACAATGGCGATTATTTAATTAGTTAATTTGGACTAATTAAACTTAATTATTTTCTTAATCCAAGTATTAAATGAAGTGTAAAGCTCAATAATTATTTTTTAATTATTTAATTATTTTCTTAAGTGGGATGAAAGAGAATTTACCTTCTTTTCTCCTACATTCGGCTAAGACAAAGCAAACAAGAAGAATGAATTTATTTCTCTCAAGTTCTCACCATAGCCGAACCTATACAAGGGAAATTGTAAGCTCTTTCTCTTAAATTTTCAATAGAACTTTGGTTATAGATTGTAACACCCCTCACCCAACCCAATATACATGCTAGAACTCCAAACTTAAAACTATCAATAAGCTACCATTCAACAACGGGATAGTGTGAGCTAAGTACGATTCGCTTGACATGTTCCGCAAGTTGACAATCTACAGGGAAAGGGAAAATAACAGGGTAAGCATATTGAATACTGAGTAAGTTCATAGGTATTAGACAACAACTTACCTTACAAATTAATACAATAAGCTACTAGCTTGACAAGTTTGCCTAAACATGACAACCATATATCAACAAGGTGAGTTCCACATATATCGTAGCATATAGGAATTCAAACATATCACATTCCAATTCACTTATAATCAATATTTAAATGTCATTTACATAATCAATCGACATTTAATCAATTCAATATCAAATTCATATAATTTTTTGAATCGAATCAACCAACACACCAAATTTGGCTCGAGCTCGAACTGGACAATATACACAAAACCAACCAACATACCAAATTTGGCACCCAGTGCCTCATCAAAAAATTCAAAGTAAATATTTTGTGCCCAACACTCATCAATATAACCGAAGTAAAAGTTGTGCTCAGCACTCATCGACATGTGGTCAAAGCAACCCATACTCGATATATCCTATGGCATGCCAACTATATCCAACTCTGTTTGAACAATTAATAATGTAACAATTTATCTAATCATCATTTTGTTTAATTCACATCTCGTCAATTCAATTCATTGTTCAAATCATCAAATCATCACATAGCAAATTTTATTTCAACCCAATTCAAAGTTAATTCCATAATTTCATCGAATTTCACTATTTTCAATTCTATTTAATTTACTCCTCCATCTCAAAAATTAAACATTTAGATACTAATTCAATTCAAAATTTATCCAATCATCATTTTGTTTAATTCACATCTCATCAATTCAATTCATTGTTCAAATCATCACATAGCAAATTTTATTTCAACCCAATTCAAAGTCAATTCCATAATTTCATCGAATTTCACTATTTTCAATTCTATTTAATTTAGTTCTCCATCTCAAAAATTAAACATTTAGATACCAATTCAATTCAACTAATCAATCTAAAATTACAATTCATCATATTCAATTTATCACCAATTTATCATTTCTTTACAATTTAGTCCATATCTCACCTTTTGTACCAAATTTCAAACAATTCAAATTACTATCAAACATACACAAGATCATAATTCAAATATATAAAATTTAAATACAATTCATACCATATGAACTTACCTTAAAAATCATAAATTAAGTTGGAACTTCAAGGACTATTCAACAATTTTTCTTTTCCTCGATTATTTTGTTTTTATCTAATTTATGATCTATACAATTATTCAATTCAATTTATCAATTCCAAACATTTTATAAAACCTTATTATAAGTATGAATTGGTTCAATTTTCATTTTTGAATGCCCCTAAAGTTTTGCATGTTATTCAATTTAGTCCCTAAAACTAAAATTACAATATCTTTCAAATTTGAGCTTCAATTTTGAAACTGGTCTCAATTACATTCTGATGTGAGTCTCAAGGCTCAATTTAAGACCCATGGATGTGATGGGCTTACACTACCTCAAGGCCCAACAATAAGATCAAAGGCCAAGCACATCAAATCAAGATTCGATCAAAGGGAACATGTGAGGATGAATCTTTTTGAGGAAACGAGGAATGATACATGCATGAAATGGGTGAAATTTATTAAATTTCATTCACTGAAACTACCAGTTTTTAAGTTTAGGGAATCAACAAACTTGCGACAAATTTTTGGATAGGATCCAGGTATTTTTTTGGTTAAGATGTCTACTTAGTGTTTGAATATCTATCTCTTATCTTCGAAACACACTTTTAATCACTCGATTTTGAGTTTGGGAAGTCAAGTTATGACCGTTTTAGTGAAGACTGCGCGAGCAGAATTTCTGGACGAAATTTTGACGGGAATTATGGGTTTTAGGCTTTTAATTTGAGCTTAAATCATATTGGGTTCGGGTTTTATACTTAATTTGAATATGAACCTCTAGTATCTATAATTATATAATTTTCACGTCAATTTTAAAATTTAAACACTTTAGTCCTTATGTTTAAAAACTAGCAATTACACTTTACAATCTAGTCTTTTTTCACATCTAAGCTTAAAATCTAACCTTTTAACATCAACTTCATCAAGAATTCATCAATGGAAAATTTTAGAAACTTTAACATTTTTAAGAATTGGTACATGGGCTAGCTAAATCAAGGTCCCACGACCTCAAAAACATAAAAATTACAAGAAAATAACTTAAAATTTCTTACCTAAAAGTGACCGAATAATTTGAAGGCTTTTTTAGGTTTTATACCTTTGAATTTTCATCATGAAAAAGATGAAGGAAGAAAATGATGACATTTTACCTAACTTTCTCTTATATAGTTAGTGTAGGGACTTATTAATTAGGTTTAATTAGTTTAAAGTGTAATTAACTTATTTTAGTCACACATAATGGATGGCACCAACATTTCCCACTATCAAATAATAATTATTTCATTTGATATTTCAATCTTTTAGCAATTTAAAAATCTATAGCGATAAAATTTTACAATTTAGTCCCTATACCTTAATTAACTAGCGGTTTGACAAAATTACTAGACCAAACTTTAATAATAACCTCTTAATGTTTACGGGCTCGAACATCAAAAATGGGGTTCCAAAATTGTCATTTTCAACACCATTGAAAATTGGGCTGTTACATAGATAATAAATGTTGAAGACCCATTAGTTTAAATTGATGAATTAGTGAAATTTCAAGTAAACTTCCATTGATGGAAAAACTCAGGAAATTGAGATTAGAAATTTTAACTCATGCATGTTGATAGAAATAAGTAGTTGAATATGTTAAATTGAGGTGGAAAATGTTAACTTAAGCTTGAATCAAACTTAGATTTTATAACTAAATTATGTATAATTAATGACCAAATTGTAAGGGATGAAAAATTTAGGTTTGATAATAAATAATGATTGTATGAGGTCATTGTACTATATTCATTAAGTAGGATTTAAATTCTATCAGGAGATTTGTGAGATGTTAGTGTTTCAGATAATAATATTATTAGGTAGTAAATCGAATAATGCAAATTCATGTTTAATTATCATGTTTCTATGTCTGAATTATATATCTAATGAATTTTTCGTATATGAATTAATCGTACGTAGCTAAAGACGACACCGAGACATCGAAAAGCAAAGGGAAAAGTAAAGCCATCGACGAATAGCTAAACCGGTTTGTGCTCTAATAATTCGAGTTCATTAGATAATTATATGTATATGTTTTATTCGTTAAATTTTTAAAATGGTAAGCTATCAACGTGAAATGTTCGAAAGGTATGTATATACCTGATTATATGATTTGTGATCATTTGGTTGATTGAATATATCTGTATATGCTTGTTGTTGAAATATAATCAATAATAACGTTTCCCAATTAACGTTTTCGGATAGAGTCACGAGTATAGTTGGCATGCCATAAGGTCCATATTGATAGGTGGGAGATTCAGTGCTAAGCAAATACATATTGTGATAGTTCTCTAATACCTTGGGGGTCGAGAACGTATAAACAACTCAAATACCTTTGGGGTATAAGAGTATTTTAGTGTGGTTGGTAGGATTTATGCCCAATTATCACTTTAATATGTATTGGTGTGATGGTGGATTAATCCGTGTATCCGTTTTTGTATCTTTTATTAATAGGGATTAAAATGTAAAAATGACATGTTGAACTTATATGAAACTAAAATGAGATATCGATGTTAATGTGAAACATGATTTATGATAAATCAAATGCAAATACCCTGAGTGTGCATTGGGATCTTATTATGTTAATGGATGTAACAGCCCAATATTGACCCTAATCGGACATAGTGGTTTCAGGACCACAAATCTGAGTTATAAAAATATTTTAATATTATTTTGTGTGTTTATTATGTGTGAATTTGATTGTGTGAAATTTTCGTGTTTTAATTTCGTCGTTTAAGTGTCCGATTTAATAAAAGGGCTTAATCGCGTAAAATGAAAATTTAGGGGTTAAATATAAAAGCATCTAATTGTTATTGTCTTTTTAAATGGGAGGATTTATGATGCAATAAGACCATAAAGTAGATAGTGGGTGGCATATGACATAATTGACCATAATATATATGTTATATATATTTATTATAATAAGGTTAATTTAGTCAATTGTTAAATTAAACATTATAATTAAAAATAAATGATGAAAAGATGAATGTTTTCATCTTTTCTTAGCCGAATGTTAAGCATGAAGAACCCAACTATGGCTTTCTAAAGTTCGGCACTTTCATAGCTTGATTAAGGTTAGTTTTGTTTCGGTTTTTGATAATTTTTATGTTTTTGATATCGTTGCTTTGTGTACTACAAGACCCATGCTTCAATTTTAGAATTTGATGGTGATTTTGAGATATGCCATTGATGAATGTTTGAGATTTTTGATAGTTGATGATGAAATATGAAAGATGGGTGAAAGATTAATATGTTTTGTCTTTGAATTTTTGGTGAAATTGAGTAATTAGGGCTAAATTGTGAAATTAAATTTTTGAGGGACTAAAATGTGAAATAAATGAAATGTTTGGACTTGTATGAAGCCTATGAACATTCGGCTCTAGCATAGGTTGGGCAAATTTTGTGTATTTTGTGTTTTATGCAATAGGGACTAAATTGTAAAAAGTGTAAAATGTCAGGGGCAAAATGGTAATTTTCCCATTCATGTGTTTTTGGACTAAATTGAACATAATAATATTTAAACTAGTTTATTTTGAATATATTTAGATCAAGAACCAAAGAAATCGGAGTTGGATCGGGGAAAAGCTAAAGTCGTCGACTAATTATCCGGTTTCGATTTTACACTGTTCGAGGTAAGTCTATTAGCAATTTGATGTTATTAAATCAGTATATACGTATGTATATCTATTGTATTTTGATGAGCTGAAGTTGAAAGTATATAGATTGAATTTGGTTTAAGTATGAATGATATGTATATATATATATATATATATATATATGTATGTATCATGTTAAAAATATATATATATGTATAAATTCTTGTTTTAATCAAAGGTATATATATAATATATATACATACATAAGGTCCGAATATATATAAGTATATACATGTATAAACCCTTGGACTTGGTTAAAGGTATGAATGTTATATATATGTATATGTGAGTTGGAACATATATGTATATACATGAATAAGTCTTGAATATATTTAAAGGTATGAATGTTATGTATGTATATGTAATTTGAATATGTATGTATATACATGTATAAGTTTTTTTGTATTGAATTTAGATATGAAATTTATATAAGTATATGTGAGGTTCGAATATGTATTTATATACAAGTATAAGTTCTTCTATTGAATTAAAGGTATGAAATTGTTAGCTTAGATTATCTATAAGGTGTTTGAATGTATGATATTTTTTTAATTGATTTTAATGTTATGAAATATATATGTATTTAAGTGATTCGATTAGTAAATGTATATTACTTAAGGTATAATATAAGTTAAATGATAAGATTTTAGTAGTAGAATTTAATTTATTAAGTTATATATATATATATATATATATAAGTGAGTGTTCGGATGTATAATTAAGTTATTTAGCTGAATTTGGTATTTGATCTTTATATATCTATGTGGTTTAAAGATATAGTTTATAAATTATTGAGCTGAATTTTTATGTATGGATATTATATACAAAAATAGTTCGAATATGAGTTACAACTTCTGTGAATTGAGATTTTCAGGCTTAGTGCCTATCAGGTTTATTGTCAGTGAAATAATTCAGACTTTACGTCTAGCAGGCTTGATACCGGTGAAACATTTCAGACTATATGTCTAGTAGGCTAAGTGTCAGTATACAGAATCAAGCTTTAAGCCTAGCAGGCTAAGTGCCGGTGAATCTGTTTAAAGTATGTGATTACATGCATTGGATATGTATATGATTTCAGTTACATGTATTTGATGAGTATACAAATGTTCAGTTATATGATTTTGGTTATATTTAATTGATGAGCATATATATATATTCGGTCTAAGCATTTGTTAAATATATATATGTGCATTCGGTATATGCATATATTAAATATATATGCATTAGGTATATGCATTTGCTAAGCAGTTGATAAATATATATACATTCGGCAAATGTATTCGATAAGTATCTATATATGTATTTTAGGTGTATATACATTTGTTTATAAGCATTTGATGAATATGTTTGCCTTGATTATATGCATTAGATATGTATTGGGTTATAAGTTTAAGATGAGTATATATATACAATCGATATAATATGTGTTTAGAATATATATACATGTTTGATTATATGCATTCGGTTATAATGTTTATTTAGTATATATATATATATATGATCGGTTATATGCACATGATGTATATGTATACATATATTGAGATGTATGCATTCGACAGTACATATATTTGATTATAAATAAAATAGTTTAAGAACAACAAATGCTAATATAATAATTATTTGTGTTATTTACGATTTCAGTGAATTTAATTTGGAAATTATATGACTTTTATATATATTTTAGTTATGCTATAGACTTACTAAGCTATATAAGCTTACTTTGTTCGTTTACGTCTCTCTGTTTTATAGACTTAAAAATTCAAGCTTCAAGCTCGGGGATCGTCAGCAAAGTTCATCACTCTATCTACTATCTCGGTATTTAAATGTTAGAACTTAACTTATGGCATGTACAGGTTGGACAATATTTTTGTATGTTGTATTTTGAGATACTATTTCTGTAAATATTAGCCATGCGAAAATGGCTTATTTCCTTATGGTTTAGATCGTTGCAATGTTTATGGTTTGTTTTAAAATAGTTAATTTAGATTTGAAATTTGTCAAACAGCTAAATATTCATAAGGTAGAATGTCATTTAGATTGAATGTTAATAGGTTATAAAGTATAAGTAGATAAGTTCAGGTACAATTTGAGTTAAACAAATTTTCATATAGATGTTAAAATTTTTGAATTTAAATAAACGTCTGTTCTGAGTTGTGTTTTGTTCAGTAATGCCTTGTAACCCTAATTCGGCTACGGATATGGGTTAGGGGTGTTACATTTGATTGGTATTAGAGCTACAGTTTAATCGATTCTAGGACTAACGTAGCGTGTGTGGGTCTAGCTATACATGTCATATTTTTATATACTGCGATAGTGTGATGACTTCTGACATCTGAAAATGTGTTTTCGTATAGTAATGGATCCCGATAGAGCCATAGTTGACGATGTTGAGAGTATAGCGCCTGCTCTCACGCAAGGGACAGAGCCAGTAGATTCTAGACCGACCTCGAGTAACCAGGAGGGAGAGGCTAAACAAGCCTTTTTCCAAATGATGAACGACCGGTTTACTCAATATATCCGGACTAATCCGGCTACGCAACAACCTCCACCCTCGACTAATCCATCTCTGATACCTGTGGTACCTCAAATGATTAATCCAATGAGATTTAATAAGCCCCTGTTGATAAAATTAGAAAATATAGGGACGGAGAATTCAGGGCCACAGTTAATGATGAAGCTGAGTGGGCTGAATTTTGGCTCGATAGCACTATCAATGTATTCAAAGAATTATCATGTACGTCCGACGAGTGTTTGAAATGTGCCATGTCTTTGTTACGCGATTTTGCCTATCATTGGTGGAACACTTTAGTGTCGGTTGTGCCGAAAGAGCATGTCACTTGGGAATCCTTTCAGACTGAGTTCCGTAAGAAATATATCAGTCAGAGATTCACTGATCAGAAACGTAAAGAATTTCTTGAACTTAAACAGGGTCGTATGTCTGTCACTGAACATGAGCGGGAATTTGTGCGACTTAGCAGATATGCTCGAGAGTGTGTGTCAACCGAAGCTATTATGTGTAAGAGATTTGAAGATGGGCTGAATGAAGACATTAAACTGTTAGTTGGCATACTTGAGATAAAAGAGTTTGTGATGCTTGTTGAACGAGCTTGCAAAGCTGAAGAGCTCGGGAAAGAGAAGAGAAAAGCTGACTTTGAAGCTAGAGATTCCCATAAAAGAACATTCAGTAAATTGTTCCAGTCGACCTGAAAGAAATTCAGAGAGGATCATAGCCGGTCTAAAGCTACTGCAGGCTTTTCTAGACGAGATTGAGATCGACCTCCTGTGAGTTCACGCGCCACTTCAGTTGCTAGTGTTGGCAATGTTTGACAGAATAGATCAGAGTGCAAGCATTGTGGTAAATGGCATACTGGAGATTGTAGATTGCATGATCGGTCTTGTTTTAAGTGTGGATCGAAAGATCATTTTATTCGGGAGTGCCCGATGATAGCCGAGCAAAACACTACTCAGAGTACCAGACCGAGTAATATGCCAGTGCATGGTAGACCACCCAGACCTACAGGCAATGTAAGTGGCTGTCAGAGAGGGACGAAAGATACAGTAGTTCGATCTGAGGCTCGTGCACCTGCCAAAGCATACGCTATACGCGCTCGTGATTTCAGTTACATGTATTTGATGAGTATACAAATGTTCAGTTATATGATTTTGGTTATATTTAATTGATGAGCATATATATATATTCGATCTAAGCATTTGTTAAATATATATATGTGCATTCGGTATATGCATATATTAAATATATGTGCATTAGGTATATGCATTTGCTAAGCAGTTGATAAATATATATACATTCGACAAATGTATTCGATAAGTATCTATATATGTATTTGAGGTGTATATACATTTGTATATAAGCATTTGATGAATATGTTTGCATTCATTATATGCATTAGATATGTATTGGGTTATAAGTTTAAGATGAATATATATATACAATCATATATAATATGTGTTTAGTATATATATACATGTTTGATTATATGCATTCGGTTATAATGTTTATTTAGTATATATATATATATGATCGGTTATATGCACATGATGTATATGTATACATATATTGAGATGTATGCATTCGACAGTACATATATTTGATTATAAATAAAATGGTTTAAGAACAGCAAATGCTAATATAATAATTATTTGTGTTATTTACGATTTCAGTGAATTTAATTTGGAAATTATATGACTTTTATATATATATTGGTTATGCTATAGACTTACTAAGCTATATAAGATTACTTTGTTCGTTTACGTCTCTTTGTTTTATAGACTTAAAAATTCAAGCTTCAAGCTCGGGGATCGTCAGCAAAGTTCATCACTCTATCTACTATCTCGGTATTTAAATGTTAGAACTTAACTTATGGCATGTATAGGCTGGACAATATTTTTGTATGTTGTATTTTTAGATACTGCTTATGTAAATATTAGCCATGCGAAAATGGCTTATTTCCTTGTGGTTTAGATCATTGCAATGTTTATGTTTTGTTTTAAAATAGTTACTTTAGATTTGAAATTTGTCAAATAGCCGAATATTCATAAGGTAGAATTTCATTAGATTGAATGTTAATAGGTTATAAAGAATAAGTAAATAACTTCAGGTACAATTTGAGTTAAACAAATTTTCATATAGATGTTAAAATTTTTGAATTCAAATAAACGTCTGTTCTGAGTTGTGTTTTGCTCAGTAATGCCTTGTAACCCTAATTCGGCGACGAATATGGGTTAGGGGTGTTACAATGGACATCTAAATGAAATGAATATGATCAAAAAAACAAAGGATTATTTGGTCCAATGGTGTATATGTTCTAATGATATTGATATTGATTTAGTTATTGATTAATATGTTATGTTTGTTAGTTAGTTGTTTATATGATTTTGTTATGTTATATTTGAATTGGAACTAGTTAGCACCGCTGAGTATTCTTATCGTATAGGTTTGTTTATTTCCATGCGCAAGTCTCGAATACAAGTTATTGAAGTTTCATGGTCAAGCATCCAACTCTTTAGCTTAGCTCAAAAACCATTACGATCCTATTTTATATTTTGTTATATGTTTTGATGTCATATGAAATGTACCTATGTTGGTATGTTTGTTGCCGAAGTTAGTTTTGGCCCTTTTTGTAAATGACCCATAATGTTTTTGTAACAACCCATTTTTAGTGGTGTGGAAAATAGTGGTTTTGTGACAACAATTCTAACCAGTGGGTTAGATTTATTATTTTAATTAAAATAATAAGGTTTTATGAATGTCGTATAAAAATTTGATATGTTAATTTTACTGTTTAGTCATTTAATTAAGTAAAAAGGACAAAATTGTGAAAGTTGCAAAAATTAGTTGTATTAGTTAAATGAGTTAATTAGCTAAGGAAATATAAACTAAAGAACTTAATTGGAAATTATCCACATTAGTTTAGAGGTGGACGGTTAATGCAAGGTTATTAGATAATTTTTAATTAAATTAAAGGGTAAAAGGGTAAATGAGTAATTAAAACATAAGAAAATAATGGACAAACCATAGTCTTCACCAAAAAATTTCTCTTCACCACCAAAAATACCATGGTTGTGAATGCTTGAAGTTTGGCCAAGCTTCTGAGTGTGCATATCAAGAAGCAAGTCCATCAATCATTAATCGGGGAAAATAGAAGGTTGTTGAGTAGGCGTTGTCGCATATCTGTAATTATCGGGTCTTAGTAAGTTCATATTTCAATTAAAGTAATTCATTTGATTTCTAGAAGTAAATTGATACCTATATATATAAATTGGTGATTGGATTCATTGATTTGAGAAAAGGGAAAGACCATGATTGAAAGATATCATGGCATTATAATTGAAAAGGAAAAGAGCATGGTTGAAAGATACTATGGCATTAAATCGAAACGGGTAAGACCCTAGTTGAAAGATACTACGGCACTATATCGAAAAACGATCAAAACCATAGTTGAAAGATACTATGGCATCACTTTGGGATTGTGTAAGACCTTGGTTGAAAGATACCATAGCATCCTCGGAATAATGAAATAATTGAAAATGATATCAATGGAATGGTTACCGTATCAATGTTCTAAGGTTCGTTATGTGAATAAGAACTTATGAGTACATAAATGAGATTTAAGATCATGTATGTTTTAAGTAAAATAAGTTTACTAAGTAAGTTTTGTTTATATGTATTCGAACATACTAAGCATATCGTGCTCATGTATCGTGTTTTTCTTGTAAGTTATGTGAAGTTTAGTAGATCGAAAGTTCAAGTCAGATCATACACATTATCCGTCTCTTATTTTGGTAGATGTTTTGAGTTATTTTGGAAGTTGGTTATGAATGACATGTATTAGGACTTTTGGTTGGCTTGTCCATGTTGTTTATGTTTGGTACTTAATTTGGTAATATTTTGTGGTCATGTATCTATGTTTGGTACCTTGATCTAGTGAATTGGTTGTAAATACTTTAGGTCTTTTGCTTAATGTTTATGATGATATTTATATAAGTTTTTTAAAGTATGGAATGAAATGGAATGTTTGGGTAGTTCTAAGTAAATATATTTAAGGTGATAGTTTGAGTTGGAATTGTGGATTCTTGAAAGTAGATATTAATGGTATGGTTGAATGGAAAATTAGCCATGTGATTGTTTTGCTCATGATGAATCTAAATACAAATTAGTTTGGTGCTTGATAAGTGTTTAATTGGTTTACTTTGGCTTATAAATTGTGGTGTCAATAAAGACACATTGGTTAGGCACCTAGATTGATTGATTTCTGGCATGTTTTGATTTCCTTAAAAGTGTTTTAATAATGTGAAAGTATCTTGAATTGGTTTGGTGCCCAAGCAATTGGGTTTGAATTGGCTTGCATTAGGGGTTATTTGTGAAGCACACGGTCACAGAAAGTTACACGGCCGTGTGTTATTTAAATTTTAAGTGCAGAATGAACTACACGGTCATAGAAAGTTACACGGCCTTGTGAGACGTTCGTGTGACCCTATTTTGGATACCCACACGAGCGGACACACGAGTTGAGATACGACCATGTGTCCCATACTGTTAAGTTCAATTTTGAGCTTAACTTATTCAACTAAATTATTTAAATTATTGATTAAATTTTGAGAAATTGAATGTCGAATTAGTTTAAATTACAGCAAGAACATCCCATGCCGTAATAATGTTTTTTTAGCTCCAATTCAATTATTTAATGTTAAAATTTTAAGTCATGTGCAGGTGAATGACATTTGGATTTCCGTATGAGCTCAAATTGGAATGATTAAGCTACTGAATGTTGATCATATGCTGGCTGAAGGAATTGAATTTTAATTGGCAGCAAAAATTCGGTCCAATAAAAAAACAGCAGGCCAAATGAATTAAACAAACAATGGAGGAGCAGTCGGTCCAATTGGAAGCCAAACATGCGACAAATTTAAGAAGGGAATTATTATTTCCTTCATGCCAAGCGGTGGCCGACTCTAGTTTAAACAATTGGAAACCAAATCAGCATTGAAGAGTTGAATTAAAACTCTACTAAGCTGAAGCTATTTTCATGCGACGGGTAAGGCTAAGGAAAAGGGGGATAAGATTGATTTTAATTTTTGAATTTATTGGAGGTTATTATCCCATAAATAGAGATGATAGCAGCTGAAGAAAAGGGGAGAAGAGAAAAAAATTCAGAGAAAGAATAGCAGCATAGGAAAGGCGTGATTCAAGCAAGCAGAATTTTCTAAAAATTGGGCCAGCGAATCCGATCAAGGAGCTAGAGTAGCAGCTAGAAAATTCAGCTAATTAGGAGAAGGGAAATCGGACGACTTGAAGAACTTTGCCTTCCAAGAATCAGTTTGTAATTCATGTTCTTTTCAATGGATTCGTGTTCTGTTTTGCTAGCTATGAGAGGCTAGTTTAGTTAAGCTTAGTTCGACACTTCTGAAACCGGGCACTAGTACTTTGAAAAAAATTATTTTGTTATCAAATCAAATTCGGCACTCTTGAGTTGTTTGGTTTTATTTTCCAAGGAATTTTTCTAACTCAATTGGAGTGATCACCTAATTAATTTGGGAATTTTTCTTATAATCAGTTAAGTGCAAATTGAGAAATTGAATTTCTCAATTAAGCTTAGAATTAGTGATAATTAATTTGCCGCAGCTAATTAAAACAACTTCGGATTTAATCATAGAAACCGCTGGTGGATTTTCTTTGGTTAAGGCAAGGCGAAGCCTTTCTAATCTCTTAAATTCCTTTAACAAAGTCGACACAGAGATAATTAAAGGAAGGTTTCAATCATGAATGTTCTCTAATTGAACAATTTACTAGGGATAAAGAATTGCTTCGTAAGCGATTTTTTTTCAGCCTTGCTGCTAATTTGATTTCTTAATTTCAGGTTTCAAAGGACTTGTGCTGGGTGGATTAAGGCGTCAATAACTAAGCATTATTCTTCTCTTGATATTTTCTTCTCATCAGTTTAAATTCGAGCCAAAGCTTATTTGTTATTTGAGATTATTTTTAATCGTAACACATAAACCCCCCCCCCACTTTTCCTTTTTATTTTGCATGCTTTTACATTACTTTAATTGTAAATCACTTCAAATAGATTTGTTGTAAGCTTCTTCGTGGGACGATCCTGTACTTACTCTATATTACCAGTTAATATTGGTTGAGTAGAGGAATTAAATTCGGTGGTCATAACGACAGCTACCAAATTTTGGCGCCGTTGCCGGGGAAGCGACATAGTCAAATTTATTTGATTTTCAGAACTTATTTTGTTTTCTTGTTTTTGTCTTTGCAGGTAGATTAGACCCTTTAGTATATGTTATTAAGAAGTGGACGACGAACATCGGAGTTTCCTGTTAACACCACCGGCCAGCAAGCTGAACATTTCAATTCCCACATTGAGCCTAACATTTCAGAGGATATCAACATGGCTAACCAGACTTTGAAGCAATTGGCCGCTCCTAACTTGGCGGCGCAACCACCATCTATCACGTATCCTGCCCTTGACAGGCCATTAAAGCTTAATTCGGGATTCCTTAACTTGTTGCCAAAATTCAATGGGTTACCAGGTGAGGACCCTTACCGTCATATTAATGAATTTTTAATTACTTGTTCAACTATGCAGCCAGATGGCATTGAAGAGGAACAAATCAAGCTCCAAGCTTTCCCTTTCTCGTTACAAGGTTTGGCAAAGGACTGGTTATATTACATGCCACCAGGTTCATTTACAACTTGGACAGGGTTACATAAGGCTTTCCTTGAGAAGTATTTTCCGGCATCAAGAATAGGATCAATCAGGAAGGAAATTTGTGGAATTATATGAATACTGGGAAAGGTTTAAACGACTATGTGCGAGTTGTCCACAGCATCAGATTAGTGAGCAGCTCTTAGTACAATACTTTTATGAAGGATTGACACCACAAGATCGAGGAATGATCGATGCAGCGAGTGGAGGTTCTTTGGTTGATAAAACTCCTAAACAAGCCCGGAATTTGATTGCTAATATGGCGCAAAATACACAGCAATTTGGTCTCAGGAGATCCGACTTGGGTAAACGAATGGATGAGGGCCAGTCGAGTATAATGGAGGCTCAGTTAGCTAATTTAACGGCTATGGTAAGTAAATTGATGACTGGAGGTAATGCGAAAGCTTCACTATGTGGCATTTGTTGTTTGGAAGGACATACCACAGATATGTGTCCAACATTACAGAAGGGGAAGCAAACGCCGTCTTTCCAAATCAGAGAAGGTATGATCCATATTCAGTTACCTATAATGAGGGATGGAGAGACCACCCCAATCTCAGATATCAAAACTGAACCACACCTCCGGGATTCGAGCAGTAAAATTCTCGACAATATAATTCATCACAGCAACAACCCAGCCATCAAAATCTTAGTGCTGAAACTAAGACCCATACCATGCTTGAACAAATGATGAAAATGATGGCTGACCAGAAGAAGGAAACCGATGGAAGATTTCAGTCTTTGGAATCGGCAGTGAAGCAGTTGCAAACCAGAGCCTCGTCAACCGACGTTAATCTTGGGAACTTGCAAGCACAGGTAAATAATCGGTTACCATCACAGCCTGTGGCAAATCCAAGGGATAATGTCAGTGCTATAACCTTGCGAAGTGGGAAGGAGTTGAGATCGATACTAAAGAAGGGCCAAAAAAGTAATGAGGAAGATGAAACTGAGGTAAGAAAGGTCCGGTTTAGTGATATTGAAGAGGGAAATTCAACCTTGCCAAAAGCGGATTTACAACCGTCGCAAGCAGCTCCAAAGGAAGTAGGGAAATCACATTTACAACAGTCCACTGTTTTGCATGATGCAGCAAATTTTAAGCAGGAAACGAGGGTTCTCGAGCTTCGAGCACAAGCAGGTTAGAACGATAATAACCAACCTCGATCTTATGTACCGAAGGCGCCATTTCCACAGCGCTTGAGGAAGGAAAAATCAGACGACGTCAATGCCGAAATTCTTGAGACTTTCCGTAAGGTACAAGTTAATATTCCTTTGATTGATGCAATTAAACAGGTGCCTAGATATGCTAAGTTTTTAAAAGAATTGTGCACATCTAAAAGGAAATTAATTGGAAATGAGAAGATTAGTCTAGGCGAAAATGTCTCTGCGGTATTTCAAAAGAAACTTCCTATTAAATGTAAAGATCCTGGAATGTTTTCGATACCTTGTAAGATAGGAGACCTTAAACTTGATAGAGCTATGCTTGACTTGGGTGCTTCTATAAATGTAATGCCTAGGAGTATCTACGATAAGGTTCAATTAGGTGTATTAAAAGACATGGGACTGATAATACAACTTGCAGATAGAAGTAATGCCTATCCTGATGGCGTTTTAGAAGATGTTCTAGTGGAAGTGAATGAGTTAGTTTTTCCAGCTGATTTTTATGTTTTAGACATGGGAGCTAGTGATAACTTAGTTGATGTACCCTTACTTTTAGGTAGACCCTTCCTTAAGACAGCTAGAACGAAAATTGATGTGCATAAAGGGAATTTAACAATGGAATTAGATGGTGAGATAATTAAATTCAATATATTTGATGCTATGAGATATCCCACTGATATTAATTCTGTATTTACTCTTGATGTAGTTGACAATTTTGTTCAAGATGTCTATGAATTAGGGGAAGAAGACGAGTTGAAAAGCGTTCTCGCTAAGAGCATTTTTGATGTCGACAAGCAAGAATTTATCATTTCTGATTCTTTAATTGACTCAGTTTGTGCTTTAGACTCGCCCAAATTGACACAATTCAAGCCGATTCTCCCTAATCTTATGGTGACTGGTAAGCAGGTTCCTTCACTGATCGCGCCACCTAAATTAGAGTTAAAAGAGCTGCCCGAAAATTTGAAGTACATTTATTTGGGGGAAAATCAAACTCTACCATTGATAGTGTCGAATGCCTTAACCGAGATGCAAGAATCTAAGCTGCTTAGAGTTCTTAGGGAGCATAAGGAAGCCTTCGGTTGGACACTAGCCGACATTAAGGGACTTAGTACGACATTGTGTACCCACAAGATAGCTTTGGAACCAGATTCAGTCCCCAAAAGAGACCCTCAACGCCGATTGAATCCACCAATGATGGAGGTAGTTAAGACTGAAATTTTGAAATGGTTGGAAGCCGATGTCATTTATCCCATAGCCGATTCAAAGTGGGTAAGTCCAATTCATGTTGTACCTAAGAAGGGAGGAACTACAATAGTTACTAACGAGGAAGGTTTAGAGATTCCTACGAGAGTGCAGAATGGTTGGCGGGTTTGTATAGACTATCGGAAACTGAATAAAGCCACTAAAAAAGACCACTACCCCATTCCATTCATGGATCAAATGTTAGAAAGGTTAGCTGGTCGCTCACATTTTTGTTTTTTAGATGGCTATTCAGGTTATTTGCAGGTACCTATTGCACCTGAGGATCAAGAGAAGACCACCTTCACTTGCCCGTTTGGAACGTACGCCTTCAAGAGAATGTCTTTCGGATTGTGCAACGCACCAGCTACTTTTCAAAGAGGTATAACGAGCATATTTTCAGATTTTATTTCACATTTAATGGAGGTGTTCATGGATGATTTTACGATTTATGATGATTTATTTGATCAATTTTTGCATCATCTTGTGTTAGTTCTTAGGCGTTGCATTGAGACTAACCTGATATTAAATTTTGAGAAATGTCATCTCATGGTTGAAAAGGGCGTAGTATTGGGGCATATTGTCTCACTAAAGGTTTAGAAGTCGACCAAGCCAAAGTCGAGGTAATTAAAATCTACCTTATCCAGTCTTGTGAAAGGAATTCGATCCTTCTTGGGTCATGTAGGTTTTTCTTGTCGGTTCATCAAGAATTTTTCGCAGATATCGTCACCTTTGTGTGCATTGCTCGGAAAGATGTCGATTTGAATTTAGTGAGAATTGCGAAAATCTTTTGATGAATTGAAATTGAAATTGATCACGACCCTATCATACAAGGGCGAATTATGCATTACCTTTTGAAATTTTATGTGATGCCGTGATAAGGTGTTGGTGCGACTTTGGGACAAAGAAATGGTAAGGAGTCTTATATTATCAGGTATGCTAGCGAGCTATTGAACCCAGCTCAATGCAATTATACCACGACCGAGAAAGAGCTCTATGCCATTTTTTTTACCTTAGAAAAATTTAGAGCATACTTGCTCGGAGTCAAAGTTGTCGTATTTTCTGACCATGGTGCTCTTAAATATTTGTTGCATAAAAAAGAAGCTAAGCCCCGGTTAATAAGATGGTTTTGCTTTTGCAGGAATTTGACTTGGAAATTAAAGATAAGAAAGGTAAGGAGAATCTTGTGGCCGATCATTTGAGTAGGATAGAGACTGGAATTTTGAGGGATGAGCCGAGTGATTTATTTCCCGATGAGCGACTTTATAGTTTGTCTAGTGTTTTGCCATGGTATGCCGACATAGTAAACTATTTAGTGACTAAAGAGTTCCCTACGAATGCATCTAGACATTTAAGAGAAAAAATTAGAAGTCAAGCCCGATTTTACTTATGGGAAGAACCATATCTTTGGCGATTTTGTAGTGACCAAATAATTAGGCGTTGTGCCGATGATAGTGAGATAGAGTGCTTAATTTTTGTCATTCTCGAGAAGGTGGGGGACATTTTGGGCCTAAGCGAACAGCTCATAAAATACTTGAGTGTGGTTTTTTTTGGCCGACTATTCATAAAGATTCATATGCATTTTGTAAAACATGTGCATCATGTCAAAAAACCGGCAATTTAAGTAGCCGAAATCTAATGCCATTACATAATTTTTATGTTTGTGATATATTTGATGTATGGGGTATTGATTTTATGGGGCCTTTTCCTTCTTCTTTCGGTTATCTATACATTCTTGTTTATGTTGATTACTTGTCAAAATGGGTAGAAGCATTCCCAACTAGGGCCGATGATGCTAAAACTGTGGTGAAATGTCTTAAGACCAACATTTTAAATAGATATTGGGTTCCAAGGGCTATAATTAGTGACAAAGGAACACATTTTTGTAATAGAACCTTGAAAGCTTTATTTGCACAATTTGGTGTCACCCACAGAGTGTCGACAACTTATCACCCTTAAACCAATGGGCAAGCCGAGAGTAGTAACAAAGAGATCAAGGGAATTTTAGAGAAAATTGTTAAGCCCAATAGGAAGGATTGGAGTCAAAGGTTAGATGAGGCATTGTGGGCTGTTCGAACGGCTTACAAAACGCCAATTGGGATGTCACCTTACAGGGTTGTTTTTGGGAAGGCATGTCATCTTCCCGTTGAGCTTGAGCATAAATCATTCTGGGCTGTTAAACAGTGCAATTTGGATTATAGTTTGGCAGGTGAAGAGCGTAAGTTGAAGCTGCAAGAATTAGAGGAGTTGCGCCTAGAAGCATATGACAATTCGGTCATCTACAAGGGTAAGTCGAAGGCATTTCGCGACTCAAAGTTGATTCGCAAAGAATTTAAGGTGGGGGAAAAGGTACTACTCTTTAACTCTAAGCTTAAATTGTTTCCTGGTAAGTTAAAATCAAGGTGGCTTGGTCCATTTATAATAACCGAGGTGCATCATCATGGGGCAATCGAAATTAGGAGCCTCGAAACTAATAAAATTTTCAAAGTGAATGGTCACAGGTTGAAACATTTTCATGAAGGAGAGCAAGCAACTTGGTTGGAGGAGATCAATCTTGAGGATCCATGAGAAGTGTGATGTCGAGCCACCGACTTAAAACAAAGGCACTTGTGGGAGGCAACCCACATATTCAGGGGAGTTTTCTTTACCATTATTGTTTCTTTCCATTAAGTTAATTTTAATTTTCAAATTTTTCTTTTGCATTAGGGACAATGCAAACATTAAGTATGGGGGAGAATCAATTTATTGATTTTCTAACATATTTGATGCTTGCAACTTTCATGAATAAGTCTTGTCGAATTTCCTTTAGAAAAATATTTAACTAAAAGAATGAAGATGTATTTCATGAATTCAAGCTGATTGGGGTGGTTGTATGGCGATTGGTTGGGTTAAATTTTGTTTTCAATTAATTGATTTTGGTTAGTATTAACTCAAAAAAAAATATTTTAAATTAATCTGCTCAATTGATCAATTATGTGGTCCTTGTGAGGAATTTGAGCCTAGAGCGTAAGTTGGGACATCCATGCCAACTTGAGAGGTTATTATTCATTCATGTGTGATTATTGTTATCGGCTATCAATTACTCTAGAACTTGCTTTAGATCTTATTAAAGATAGTAATACATTTGATTTCCATTAAATATGATTCAAGAGGCTATAGGAATTAACCCACAAGTACCTATAAAAAAAAAACCAACCTTGACATTATTCCAATTAGTTAGCCAATTTGAAGCCTTAATTTCCCATTTTTTATGTACCTCCAGAAATTAAGCCAAAGCCGAATCCACTCACCTTTTTAGGCTAGTTAATTTAGTCTGGAAGTTCATCCTGATTTCGACATATGCTGGCCAATTTTGGGTGATGTTTAGTTGGTAATTAAAGGCTGATTTTTGTGAGAAAGAAGCAGCAAGTTACAGCCTTCCGAGTAAATTTCATAAATGTAGCGTTATGTGATCATAAGGGAATGGATCGGTTGAGCCAAAGGACATGGAAACAATGAAAGGCTGATTGATTTAGTTATCTTCTTGAATTATTGAAAACAAAGAAAAAAAAAAGAAGACAAAGAGAGAATAAGAGAATTGATGACTTCCGGACGATTAACTAGTCTAAGAAAATTAGCTCCACCATCCAAATAAATTCCTCCCGTCCACTGCACATTACCTCAGCCCCATTACAACCATAATTTGGTCTCGATTATATTTATGAAATTTTATGTTTTATGTTAAGGTAAGATGGACAAGCAAGCCTATGGGGTTAATTACGGTTGATTTCAATTTGAGAGCATTATACTAGCCTAAACACAATGAGTGAAGAGTGTTAACAATTCTATTCTTTTCAGGTGAGAATTGATCAAAGACGCGTGATTAGTTTCCTTTATATTTTCCTCTCTTGAATAAACCAAAATCTTGACTGTTGATTTCGGAATTCATCCCAAGCATGAGCGATGCAACAACTCTTTATTAGTCTTGATATTTCTGAAATTCTTCTTGATTTTTTTTGATTGCTCAGGGACGATCAATGGCTTAAGTATGGGGGAGTTTGTTAAGTTCAATTTTGAGCTTAACTTATTCAACTAAATTATTTAAATTATTGATTAAATTTTGAGAAATTGAATGTCGAATTAGTTTAAATTACAGCAAGAACATCCCATGCCGTAATAATGTTTTTTTAGCTCCAATTCAATTATTTAATGTTAAAATTTTAAGTCATGTGCAGGTGAATGACATTTGGATTTCCGTATGAGCTCAAATTGGAATGATTAAGCTGCTGAATGTTGATCATATGCTGGCTGAAGGAATTGAATTTTAATTGGCAGCAAAAATTCGGTCCAATAAAAAAACAGCAGGCCAAATGAATTAAACAAACAATGGAGGAGCAGTCGGTCCAATTGGAAGCCAAACATGCGACAAATTTAAGAAGGGAATTATTATTTCCTTCATGCCAAGCGCTGGCCGACTCTAGTTTAAACAATTGGAAGCCAAATCAGCATTGAAGAGTTGAATTAAAACTCTACTAAGCTGAAGCTATTTTCATGCGACTAGTAAGGCTAAGGAAAAGGGGGATAAGATTGATTTTAATTTTTGAATTGATTGGAGGTTATTATCCCATAAATAGAGATGATAGCAGCTGAAGAAAAGGGGAGAAGAGAAAAAAATTCAGAGAAAGAATAGCAGCATAGGAAAGGCGTGATTCAAGCAAGCAGAATTTTCTAAAAATTGGGCCAGCGAATCCGATCAAGGAGCTAGAGTAGCAGCTAGAAAATTCAGCTAATTAGGAGAAGGGAAATCGGACGACTTGAAGAACTTTGCCTTCCAAGAATCAGTTTGTAATTCATGTTCTTTTCAATGGATTCGTGTTCTGTTTTGCTAGCTATGAGAGGCTAGTTTAGTTAAGCTTAGTTCGACACTTCTGAAACCGGGCACTAGTACTTTGAAAAAAAGTATTTTGTTATCAAATCAAATTCGGCACTCTTGAGTTGTTTGGTTTTATTTTCCAAGGAATTTTTCTAACTCAATTGGAGTGATCACTTAATTAATTTGGGAATTTTTCTTATAATCAGTTAAGTGCAAATTGAGAAATTGAATTTCTCAATTAAGCTTAGAATTAGTGATAATTAATTTGCCGCAGCTAATTAAAACAACTTCGGATTTAATCATAGAAACCACTGGTGGATTTTCTTTGGTTAAGGCAAGGCGAAGCCTCTAAATCTCTTAAATTCCTTTAACAAAGTCGACACAGAGATAATTAAAGGAAGGTTTCAATCATGAACGTTCTCTAATTGAACAATTTACTAGGGATAAGGAATTACTTCGTAAGCGATTTTTTTCAGCCTTGCTGCTAATTTGATTTCTTAATTTCAGGTTTCAAAGGACTTGTGCTGGGTGGATTAAGGCGTCAATAACTAAGCATTATTCTTCTCTTGATATTTTCTTCTCATCAGTTTAAATTCGAGCCAAAGCTTATTTGTTATTTGAGATTATTTTTAATCGTAACACATAAACCCCCCCACTTTTCCTTTTTATTTTGCATGCCTTTACATTACTTTAATTGTAAATCACTTCAAATAGATTTGTTGCAAGCTTCTTCGTGGGACGATCCTGTACTTACTCCATATTACCCGTTAATATTGGTTGTGTAGAGGAATTAAATTCGGTGGTCATAACGACAGTTACCACATACTTTGAATTAAACACGGTTGGCCACACCAACATGTTTTCAAGCTACACATCCTGGGCTATGTCACACGGCCGTGTGACCCATGTTTTCAAAATTTTTCACTTTATCCAAAATTTACTGTTTTGTTTCTAAATGATCCCTGAACATTCCCAAACTATTTTTAGGGCCCCATAGGCTCGGTTTAAGGTTTGTAAGGGTACTTTTAATTTAAATAAAATGTGTTTTTGTTTGATATTATTATTTATGAATAATTGTTTATGTTTGAAGTTAAATGTTTTTAATTGTACTATAATACTCCGTAACCATAATCCGGCGACGGAGATGGGTTAGGGGTGTTACAGTTTTTAAGGTTGGATTTTATCTTTTGACTATTAGTTAATTATGCTTGCATATTTCAGTGTGATTGTGTGAGTTGCTTGGTTAAATATTGATGTGTGGAAGGTTATGATTTGGTGATTTTTGAATCTGTTTAGATGCATTAATTTGATGATTATGTTTTGAGGTAAGTTTTAGGTAATTTGAGTTCAATTGGCTAAGGTTTTGGACACTTAGTAGTGAAAAATTTTGACCATTTGGTCATTAAGTCTTGAGACAAGGAGAACATGTCTCAAGATCGTTAGAATGAATTTTGTTTAATTTTTGTATTCAAAAGCCTGAAGTCTCAAGACATAACTATTAAGTCTCGAGACAATTGTATATTAGTCTAGAGATAAGTGGCCTTTGTTTCAAGACAGAAGTACATTGAAGCTAAATAGATTTTTGCTATGCTCCAAGTCTCAAGATAGGAACCCCTTGTCTTGAGACATTCAAACATCGAAACAAAAATAGGAAAATAATAGAGGTTGGTCTCAGACCTAGTCTCGAGACATAAATGACATTGGCTTGAGACACAACATGTAGTGTCTCATTAACTTCGAAGCTAAAATTTCCAAAATTATTTATGACTTGCCTCAAGACATGGAGACCCCTGTCTTTAGACATAAATTTGAAAATTGACATTTGAGTTTGTATTTGAGTCCTAACTCTGAAGTTAACCCATATAAGCCCGTAAATTAATGAGATGAAATCAATGAGTGTATAAATGCATGCATATAAATTGTTTTGATTATTGAATTGAATGTATTTGTGTTACAGTAGCTTGAGTTACTTCAACGATGTAATGTTACATCACACATTCAGATCTAGCAATCAGGTCGAGTGTGAGGTGTTACACCTTTAGCTTGTCTAGAGAGCAACTTTCAATAGAATAATCCTAATCATTTTTGTAATAGGCATCTTTTATGTATTTGTACAAAACCTTTGTCTTGTATTGAGGCTTTGTTGAAATCTAATGCATATGGGTTCACTCTGTATTGAACATTCTTTTGATTAATATATTTACTTTCCTTTTATGATAAAAACAAAACAAGTTTTTTTTTTCTTATATTTTCTCTCTTTTATCTTTTAAATTCAACCAAGTCAAACACCCACTTTTTAAAAGAATGGCCCACAAATTTACATGATTTAAAAATTCCAAAAGCTATGTCCATAGATTTTCTCATAAAAACATATATTTATAAATTCCAAATATCTCATTATAAAATTCTTAAAGAGTTCAAAATATCCTTTAATGGAGAAATTACACCGTTAGTCCATTTCTCTTACCACTTCACTTAATTAATACCATTACGACACTTAACATGTTTCAAAACATCATAAAGGCCCATAATACCATTCAATCATGCAAAATTGCATTTAAATCCTTTTTGTCCAAAATGGAAACTCTTCAATTTGATCCCTATTCTTTTACTTTATTCAATTTAGTCTAAACTTGCTTTTCTTGGTAAAAATACATATCCCATGTCAACTTATTATTAAAAATCATTATTAATCCATAATTTCTCTAATCGATCTCTTTACACTTTAATCCTCATACTTTCCCAACTTTTCAATTTAGTCTTTTCTTCCAAAATTTCACTTCCAAAATTTACTTTATTGATTTCCAACAATAAATCCCTATAACTCCTTTTAAAAATTCTCTTTATTGGCCTCATTATCAAATTTTCTCAAAAATCCATTGTAGCAATTCTCGAAACAATGCCACTTACCGTATAAAAAAATTTGGGGTGTTACAATGTTTATGTCATGGCATTTACATAAAAGCTTAGACCCTTGAAGAGTTTGTAATTATTTTTTCTATGTTAATGAATGGCAAATGTATTTGGATTTGATGATTTATAAGTTATACGTTGACTTTTAAAATTATTGAGCATGTTATTGTGTTGAATATAGGGTTATATGCCATTCAAAAGTGTTTTAAAATTATGGCTTAAGGGTGTAAAAAGCTCTTAAACTTTTACAAAAAGAGCAATTAAGCCCCTCTTTTTTTTTTTTGCACTCAGTTGAGTACTTGAATTTTCAAAATCCATCAAAAAGGCCCTCAAACTTCTTCAAAAAAGCAATTAATCCCCTGCTTTTTTCCACTCAATTGGGTACTTGAACTTTCAAAATGCATCAAAAAGACCCTTAAAATTTTCCAAAAAAGCAATTAAGTCCTTACTCTTATTAAAAATTAGAAAAAAATTATAAAAATTAAAATAATAAAATTTAGAAAATTTATTAAATTCTAATAAAATTTAAAATTTATTAAAATTAGAATTTTTTATAAAATCATAAAAAATTGTAAAATTTTATAAAAAATCATAAAAATTAACGACCCTAGTTTTTTAAATTAAAGTCATCACATGTCACAACACAACAGTGGCATGTGGCAAAAATGATAAAAAATAAAAATCAATAAAAGTTATAGAAAACTTAGAAAATGCTTCTTTTAGTACGATAATTTTATAAAAAAATTTACCAAATTTATATTTCTTTACATTTTGTATAATTTTCTTACGACTTTATAAAATTTTATAATTTTATATTTCTATATATTTTATATTTTTTCGATTTTTATAAAATTTTACAATTTTTTATTTTTTCGATTTTATATTTTTTCTAATTTTTAATAAATTTTAATATTTGATATTTTATTAAAATTTAATAATATTTATTGCTTTTATTCATTTTAACTTTTTATAATTTTAAATAAAAGCAGGGGCTTACTTCCTTTTTTTTTAAAAAGTTTGAGGGTCTTTTTGATGCATTTTGAAAGTTCAAGTACTCAATTGAGTGCAAAAAAAGTAGGGGCTTAATTGCTCTTTTTTTTAAAAAGGTTTGAGGGCCTTTTTAATGCATTTTGAAAGTTTAAGTACCCAAATGAGTGCAAAAAAAAAGGGGCTTAATTTATTGGTACATTATGGTGTTGTTTGGAGATGTTTTAAAGTGTTTTTGGATTGATTTTTGCCTAGAGAACCCAAGTTATAGTACCTAATGTATAAAAATCGAAACATGATTTGACAAAAGTCAAAATGCTATAGTTCTAGGCTAAGGTATTAATACTTTCGGTATAGGTACCGGTCCTTTGCCCCTGGACAGACTCCCTTCACTATTTTGGTCTTTTTAAGCTCTCCATAGCTTTCATTTGGCCCTGAGCACCCTTAGTCACTCATGAGAAGTTTCTAAATGACTTTAGGATGTTTTTAAAGCATAAAAATGATTAATCTCATTTCTATAATTTTATTAAATTATTTAAAATTTTAAGTTATTGAAAAACCCTATCTATCTAAACTTGTATGACCTTGATTTGAGTCAATGAGCTTTGAAAACTTGTTTCGTGCCAAGAACATGTTTCCTTATGCATCTAATGACTTTGAATGAATTTTAATTGAATCTAAAGCTTTGTAAAAGTGGTGAAGTTTAATTAAATAACAAAATTATATTGTGAAAATGTTGCTTTTATAAAAGTTCAAATTTTGTATAAGTTTTGGAAATGTCATCGTAGCACCTCCCATTCGTTCCGATCACCGGGATGAGTGATGTGTGTTACATTTAGTGGTATCAAAGCTAAGGTTGATTCAATTTTAGGATTAAACCGAGCCTGTGAGTCAAGTCTAGATATACATGCCATATAGGAGAGCAAAGGTGAGTGACCAAAATGTAAACTTACTAATAGTTAAATAAAATTTTAACTAATAGTTAAAAAAAAACTTAACAATTCAATGACTTAAATAAAAGCTTTCGAATAGTTCAATAGCTTAAGTGAAAATTTTCAATTAGGTTTATTTAAAATAAGAATATTAAATTTGTAATGACCTGATTTTTAGTGGTACTAGAAAATGTTTCAATTTTAGGATTAAACCGAGCCTGTGAGTCAAGTCTAGATATACATGCCATGTAGGAGAGCAAAGGTGATTGACCAAAATGTAAACTTACTAATAGTTAAATAAAATTTAATTAATAGTTAAAAAAACTTAACAGTTCAATGACTTAAATAAAAGCTTTCGAATAGTTCAATAGCTTAAGTGAAAATTTTCAATTAGGTTTATTTAAAATAAGAATATTAAATTTGTAATGACCCGATTTTTAGTGGTACTAGAAAATGTGGTTTCAAAACCCCATTTTCGTAAACCAAATCCATAAAAATAAAATATGAATATTTATGAAGTGAATATAAAAATATATTGAAGATGGTCGAGTAATTTTTTGATTAATTAGTCAATTAAAACATAGACTAAAATGTAAAAGTTTAATCGCTATTAAGTTTTAATTAAGAAAATACTTGAGGACCTAAATAGAAATTAACCAAAGGTCCAAAATGGTAACTAAATAGTTTTTAATAGGTGATAGTGGATGATGATGTCATTTTCCACTAAATGTGATTAAGTATTAATTATACTAATTAATCCATGATTTAATTAACTAAACTAGGTTAATTAATAATTAATTAAAGTATAAAAGCAAAAAATAAGTGGAATTTCACCATCATCTTCCTCATATTTGTTGTCCACCATAGAAAGGAGTAGATGAAAGCTTTCAAACCCTTGCATATTCGGCCATCCATTTAGGTGGGGAATCCAAGTTTTTTTCTTATAATTTCTATAGATTTGTGATAATGAGAGCTTGATTTAGCTAGCCTATATATGAATTTGATAAATTGTTGAAGTTTTATGAAGTTATCATCGTTTATAAATTGATGAATTAGGCTTGGATTAGATGGATATTGAGCTTAGATTATAAAAAGGACTAAATTGTAAAGTTAATTTAGTTTATTTTCTAACTATGAATATTAGGGACTAAATTGAACAAATGTAAAACCTATCATGAAATTATGCTAGAATTGGAAAGTATAAGGTCCCTAATAAAAGTGTGTGAAAATTAGATTTCAATCCAAATCTAGGAATCAAAAGTTATGCATATTCGAGTTCAATGACTAAACTAAATAAAATGTAAAATGTATGAGAAATTGAAAATGGATTTATTTAGAATCATGCATATCATGAAAATATGTGATAATTTTTGGTATTTATTGGTATATAAAATATTTGTATAGATCAATAATTGGATTAAAGTGGAGCTAATATGGGAAAAGCTAAAATTGTGTATTAGTTCTTGAATAATCCACCCATTTTGTGTTTTGAATAAGTAAGTTCATATAGAACTTACTATCTTATCTTGTGTTATATGTTTGCTTGTGTTTCCTTTGATATATATATATATATATATATATATATATATATATATATATATATATATATATATGTTTGAGTATAATTTTGAAATATTAATGAATTTGGCATACAAGGCTAGTAAAGAGATTGGATTGAACTGAAATGTGATAATTGATTGTTATGACATGATGTAGGGTATAAATGTGAAAACATGAATGATTACAAGGTATGATATGTAAATGTAGATAATTACAAGGTATAAACATGTGGAAATGATTGATTATAGGGAATGATAATGAATATATGTATAATTGATGCCTATGCGAACTTAGTAAAAGGTTATGATATAGTTGACATGCTAATAGGGTCATATGCGCTTGTACGATATATGTGATTGTACGGAGACCATGAAAGGTTATATCAAGATCCAACATTTGTTGTGGATCATCGAGTATTATTCGTCTCTACGGAGACTTTGGTGTGGTGGAGGGATGTAATTGAAAATGTTATACATTTGATGCCTACAGGCTTTGCACTTTGGTGCCTCAACGTGGTGTAGTTAAGCTCCTACGAGCTATTTGGTGTGGTGTAATTCACCCATCTATCTAATTTCATTTTACTAGGGTTCCATTGAGAGAAATATTATAATTGAATCTAGAAATTGGAAATTTAATTAATTGAATTTGGTAAACGAATTTGATATGTAATTCACTTGACATGTTATAAATTTATGGATAGATGATAAAATATGACATTGAGATGAGTTATGTGAAATTGGTTCATAGTGGTGGTGTTGTGAATTATGCTTATAATGTTTAATGTGTATGAACAATTATGCTTACCTTGTTGTTATTTTGAGTGCCATGTTCTAGCCAAAAGTATGTCAAAACTAACATAGCTAGTATGCTTACTTTTGAGCAAGGTAAGTATGTAATTTCCATTTGAACTTACTAAGCATTAAAATGCTTACTCTAGTTGTTTCTCCTACTTGTAGATCATCAACTTGTAGAACTCACAGAGTCGAATTGTCGTGAATCACAAACTATCATCGAAATGGTAGGATTATGCTCATTTTGAGTTTTAGAATTGTGGTATGTATATAAAGTATTTGGTTATGTAAATGGTCACTTTCTTGATGTGGATGTCATGATTGAATTTGTGGCTAACATTGAATTCGCATGATAAGTTTGATATATAACTTATTTGATGCATGGTTTTGGGTCATGTTTGATGCCATTAGATTTCATGATTTTAAGCTTGCATAAGTTAGATATAATAATGGTTGCATAGTGAAGTAATTTAGCAAAATAAGTTGGTGAATGGTTTGAAAATGGTTATGTTTTGGTCATGAATTTTTATGCCATTGGAATAATTGCTTTTAAATGTGTTATAGACTTAATTTGGCATGGATTGTATGATTTTGTATTGGTAACATTGGCATATGCATAGGTGAAATGAAATGTATTTGTTAGAAATATGAAATATGCTCTAAATGTGATTCTTGCCAAAACAAGGGTGATGTCGCGACCACAAGTCCCCAACGTTGCAATATAGATTGACAGTGAGTGACGTAACTCACTGATTGATGATGCCATGACGTTAAAACCCTAATGTTGCGACTTCAACTCGTAAATTTTGAAATATTTTCAATTAAATCCTTAACCGACCTTGGATTTGTAAAAGAGCTTTCATAAGCTCATATATGACCTAGAATTAATTTTGCATCACATTGAAATGTGATTTATTCTAGTAAGTATGTTGAAATGGTTAAAAGTATTGAAATTTGCTATAGTTACTCCGACAACGAATGTAGCATCTTATAACTCGGACCCAACGATTGGGTCAGGTAAGGGGTGTTAAAAAATTAAATAAAAAATATTATATTAAATATTTAAATATTAAAAGCACTTTTAACTTTAACCAACTGTTGATCAGCGTTGATCGGTCACGTAGTGCTATTAGAACACACTACGTGTCATTTGTTTTATTTTTTAATATTATATATATTATATCAATTCAAAATATAAAAGAATCATATATAATATATATAATTTTAAAAAATTTAAAAATAATTTTTATAAAATTCTAAAATATATAATTATAAATTTTAAAAGTGAAAATAATATATAAAATTGAAAATGATATAAAATTGAAATTTTGAAAAATATATTATTTTGACTTTTAAAATTTAAATGATATATTTTAGAATTTTATAAAAAATTATTTTGATTTTTTAAAATAATAGATGATTTTATTTATATATTTAACTAATATATAATGTATAATATTTAAAAAAAAAGGACACGTGGTGTGTTCTAATAGTGTCGGTCAATGTTGATCAATGATCAATAAAAGTCAAGAGTAATTTTTATATTTAAATATTTAATATTATAATTTTTTATATTTTTACTTTTAATTTAATATTTTATTTTAAATAAACTTAATTGTCACGAGATATTTTTCATCGGTCAAAACATGTCATGTGATACTTTTCCACTGACGAAAGTTGCCTAATGATTTTTTTTTAAAATCATTATAAAATGAACCAAAAATAGAAGAAATTGATATTTTAAATTTCAAATTGAGACAAAAATAAAAATAAAAATTCAATATACTAAAAGTTAAATCGTAAACTAAGTCAATATTTTACATAAAAATTTCAATATACTAAAAATTTCAAATTGATATTTTACATAATCATGTACATTATACATAAACATGTATATTTTAAAGGCAACGGTTGGACTTACATTGGGTTAGATTAGAATACTAATTTTTGCAATTTAAATTTAATTATAAAAATATATAAAAAAATTAACATGATTGGATGAATGGAACTCAGTTTACACTATTGGACTCTGATATATACTTTCCTAAGAACCCTGCAAATTATCATTAATCCTCAAAAGCTTCTTGGTTCTATAATATTTTGTATTTTTCATAATTTTTGAAATTTTAAAAATTTAATTTTTTATTTTCAAAATTCTTTTCATTTTTAAAAGGTTTTGAAAATCTGAAAACTTTTATATATTTTTGAATATTTATTTTATTTGAAGAGTTTTTCATAAATTGAAATCATATTTTTATTTATAATCTTTTGAACTTTTATTATCTATTATAATTTTAAATTATTTACTAACATACTATATAAAATAAAATAGTATCACTTTATTAACTAAAAGTTGATAACTAATTTATTCCGTATAAAAAACGTAAGTTAAATTGAATAAAATATTAATATTAATGCATAAAATAGAAAAATAAGCATTTAAGTATATAGTTTTAACGGAGCAACTATTTTGCTTATTTATCTAACTATTTTTTCAGTAAAAGGACTAAAATGTAATATGAGTTATAATATAGGGACTGCTCTCACACTTTTACCTTGTATGACATGATGATCGATCAAAGTGAAAATTGTGAAGAACGAAAATAAGAAAGGCGTCTTTGCGGTGGAGAAAACCGAGAAAGAGTGGCCTAAAAGAGAAAAAGTGGAGAAGAAATGAGCGCGGGTTCAACGATTTCGAAGAAAATAAAGGAAGAAGCAGTTGAAGAAGAAGAAACAGCCAATGGAGAAGACGATAACTCCATAGCTGAGCAAGAAGAAGCATTGGTGGCTTTGATCGAGCATCGCACCAAAGAAGTCGAACACCTTGGTCAACGTATCTCCTATTACAAATCTCAGGTTCCTCCACCCTTTCCCCCTTTTCTCATGAATGTCTTCCTTCTTTTTTTCTTTCTATTTTTGGGTTTTTCTCTTTTTCACCGATTGAGGGATTTTTATTGTAAAAATCTGTATATTTTCATTTGAGAAAGTTTCTTCTTTTCACCTCTTTCACTGTAATATTTCGCTTTTAATGCCTATCTTTGGAGAATAACAAGTTCAAATAAGTGGTATTTAAGTGTAAAAGAAAAACCCAATCTTTTAATCTCATGAAGCAATAAAATTACCCACTTTTTAGAACAATCTTTTGCTTTCATTTGTTTCGTTAACTGATATATGGGTTATCAGGTTGTTCTAGAGATACACCATTGGCGAATCACATGTATGCTAATAAAATTGTTAATATTGTTATAAAAGTGTATTGATATGATGGTTTGTTTTAGTACAGGTTTGAGCTTTGGCTTTCACATTCATTCGAATCGCATTGTTTGATTCTTTTGTTCTTCCTGCTTATTTGATACATAGCTTGATCAAGCAGAGAAGAGGCTGCAAGATTCACAATCTAAATTGGCTCGCCTTCGAGGACGACATAATACAGCATTTTCTAATGCTTCTCTGGCAACTAAAAGTGTGAAGGTGGAGCAGAGATCAATAAGTCCCGAACGTATAAATGGGGGTTCTAAAACAAAGCAGCAACCAAGAACTGAACTTGTAATCCCTTCTGTCAATCCGAAGATTTCACAACCCATAAAACCGGCAGGTTCAAGTGCAAAGACTACGATTGGTCTTGAAGCAAATGCTGCCTCTAGTAGAGCTGTAAAAGTAAAAGCTGAGACATCTCATAGAAATTCTTCTAATGCCGAGGTTGTTGAGAAGAAAGATAGAGGGGCTAAAAGGAAGTTTGGTATGATGATCACCACTAACTGAGTTATTTACATATTTTTCATGATGAATTATATGAACCTTTCAAATTTTCTATTGTATCAGAACAAAGAGAGCACAAAGAGTTGATTCCCTTCGTACGAAGCAGCTCTACGCCGACCACAATTGGCTCCTACTCAAGCAATCACATATCTAGTCAGCACAAAAGAAAGCTGAGAAGTCTTTCTGTGTGTCCAGTGAATGACCAGCTCTTCGTGACCAGGTATGCTCTTTGATAAGTGAAGAGGAGCTTATGCCGTTGATTATGAGAGAATTTGCATTTGGTGGCATGATTGAAGGCCCCCTGTTACTCATTGTTTGAACTATTTAGCATGTCAATTTCTATAGTTACTTTATGTTCTATAGGATCTCATTGCTGCTACTGTTTTGGACCATTTGCAGTGCTTTGGATGGATTAGTCAATTTGTGGCAAATACAGGCTAGAGGGTAAGTTCAACTTCTTTTTTGTTTGGAACTGCTATTTGCAAGGCAAAATTTTATGTAATTGAGCTTCTAATAATATAATAGAATGAAGTTGATAAGGATATATACCACCATGCTGAACTATGAATATGACGCATGTGATAGATGTGTAACATTCTTTTTGCAGAAAGCTAATTTAGAGAATCCTAGAGCTTTTTAACTGACATTCATTCTGCAATTTGAGAAAAGAAAGGGGGAGGGTTGTCTTGGTGGAACTTGACAATTTTGTGGTGTAGAAGATCCTTGCAAGTCTGTTTAGAACCTTAGCAAGAAAGATAAGACTAATGTGCTTAAGCATGAGTAATGAAGGAAAAATGATATACATGGTTGGCCAAAATTTTGTTGATTAAGGTTTAATTGTGTTAGGTATAGCAAGAAGCAGTTGATGTCAAAAGTTAAAATTTGGTTATCTGCACTATTTTGAAACGTGTGGTTTAATTTCTGGCTCACTACAGAAAATGCAATATCGGAGTGGTTTTATTCTGGGCATTTCTTAAGTTTTTCACTCGTATGTTTTGTGATCTCTTAAGGTTGAACCTTTTTCTCTCTCATGCATGTTCTAGTTTGATTCAGGCAGCATCATGGGTTTCATGTCGTTTCATTGTTTGTACTTTTGTTTGGATGGAATTTACAAGAACATTGTTAAAGATGAGATGGGTTAAAGCAGGTTGTGATTGTTGCTTAGTGCAAATTCGTGTATTACTTGGCAGTATTCAGAACCATGTCTTTTCTCCCTTTCTGTGAATCAAGTTGTAAAGGTTTCTTTTTCCTTTTTTTAACCCTTGAACTTTAGGTCATCGGCCTCTTTTCTTAGTAGCACAGACTGTGGATCCTCAGGGGAGAGAAGGTGGCCAGAAGATATTGCTTGGCATCCATATGGAAACAGCCTTTTTTGTGTATACACTGCGGATGCTGGGGATTCTCAGATATCAATACTAAATCTGAACAAAACACAAGGGGTAAGTGCGATGGTCATAATTGTGATGTGTGGAGGCTTTGAAAATGCCAAGTCCTCTGTAATTTTTTACTTGGAAGAATTAATTCCCATCTTAGAAGGCTTCATTATGTAAACTGAACTCTCCTTTTGCTTGTTTGGGCAATGACAGAGAGGCCGTCTAAGTTACTTAGAGGATAAGCCTCATGTTAAAGGTATCATCAACAGCATAATATTCATGCCCTGGGAAAAAATCTGTTTTGTCACTGGGGGTAGTGATCATGCAGTGGTGCTTTGGAATGAGAAAGATGAGGATATATGGAAGCCAAAATCCTTACATCGGAATCTGCATTCTTCTGCTGTCATGGGAGTTGCAGGGATGCAGCAAAAAAATGTTATATTGTCAGCTGGGGCGGACAAAAGAATTATTGGGTTCGATGTGCATGTTGGAAGAGCAGACTACAAGCACCAAATAGAAAGTAAATGCATGAGTGTTCTACCAAACCCTTGTGACTTCAACCTATTCATGGTTCAAACTGGGTAAAGTAACGTCTATTTCTCTACCAGTAAACTTATTCAATCTGTGATGGCTATTTACCTTTTACATTTCTAGCTTACCTACTGCATTTTCTAATATATAGCATTTTTGCAACAAACATCTGAACATTGTTTTAATTGCATCTGTTCCAGGATTCTAGTGAATTATATATAACCAGGCTTTTACCTAACTAGTAGATTTTTTTTTTCTTTTTTGAGTAACTAGTTGATTCAGGTGTATATTGTACATCACTTTCCATTTTAGGTGGCATTGTTAAGATATGATTTTTAGATATGTTTAGTATGGTAGCAATTTCCGGTCTTCTATTGCCCCTGTCATGTTAATTCTGTATCCTAGTTCAAGAGAAACTGGTTGACAATTGCTGTGTTGCTCAGACTCAGTATTTTTCTTAAAGTACCTGTATTGGACACCCTTTCCCGACAAATGTGCAGGCATGAGCTTATGGATATAACCCTTCAAGGACCCTTTAAATACATGAAAAAAACTTAGAAAAAGTTGAGCGTACCTATGTCAGGCACATATCCTTATTTGACTTTCATATCCAAGTCCAAGTAACATAGTGCAATTGTGTAGTTTTCAGTTTGCCCCTTAGATTGTTGCCTTTTGGTGTAACTTGTGATGAACGCTATATGTATCACAAGAAGTTTTGAACTTTATCTTAATTTTGGAGTTTTAGACAATGAGATGTATCCTTTTTTCAGGGCCCACGAGAGGCAGCTTCGGCTCTATGATATTAGATTGAGGCATACCGAACTGCATTCTTTTGGGTGGAAACAAGAAAGTAGTGACTCACAATCAGCTTTGATAAATCAAGCTTGGTCTCCTGATGGTTTATACCTCTCATCTGGTTCAGCAGACCCTGTTATCCACATATTTGATATTAGGTATAATGCCCGGAGGCCATCCCAGTCGATAAGAGCTCATCAGAAACGAGTTTTTAAAGCTGTATGGCATTACTCTTTACCACTTCTCATTTCCATATCTTCTGATCTACAAATTGGACTGCACAAGAGGTAGATGTTCCGTCTTCATAGCTCTTGGTGTTTCATTCCCATGAGTAAACAGCTTCTTCCTTTCAGCTCATTTTGATCCGATTCTTGATCCTCATTTTGCCTTGGATACGAAATCTTGCAACTTGTTCTGAAAGAGGAATTTGTCAGTGAGCAGTTTTTGATTATCAAGGAAAACCTAGCCGGTACTAAACTGAACCCACATATTGCCATGTTTTCATTACATCAAAAGATTTTTTTTAAATGTATTTTATATCATTAATTCATGGTTCCCATTTTGTTGGGTGTCAATTCGCTCTGCATCGCGTTGTATGCATGCCTTTAAGCCTTGGTAGACAGCTCTTTTTAACTTTTATATGCTGGAGACTCGTAGGAAAGCGAAAGCAACTTTGTCACTTGGATGACTTGGATGTAAGTGTGAGATATAGATGTGTTCGATACAGGTAGTTCAATTTTTCTAAGGGTTTTTTTTTTTCCCGAGTATTTTTAGAATCATATTTTATATCCATGCCCGTATATGCGTAGTACATAGATATCGAATATTATCATTGACCTTGCTCAAAGGTGAGTTCAAGTCAAGATCTATGGGGCTTGCTTACCTTTACATGGGTTAGAGTTCTTTTAGACATTCCAATTTGTTGAAAATCAACGAGGGCTTACCCTTTCCCTATATTCAAAAAAGTAAAACTTATTAACATAGTAAAATATATTTATATTTATACCCAATTGAGAATATATATTTATATTAAAAATTATAATTTAAAATGAACTTACAATAATTTATTTTAAGATTATTACACCAAATTAAGCAATAAATTTTATTTTAAAATATTATGATACTCATATTTTAAATAATTTACCTATAAATGCATATAGAAAAATTAATATAGAGACTGATTACATATTTACTTTTAGTGATATTATTCTTCAAATATTTATTTATAATTTGAAATTAAATTAAATTAATATTGATATGATATAATGACTAATATTTTAATTATATTATTATAAAAAAACATCAAACAAAGTATATTGTGATTTGATAATAATGACTTTAACACTAGACAACCTTAGAAAAAGAATTCTACATAGAAATTTAAGATATACAATGATTAGATTTTTATTTTCTCTTAGTATTTTATTGATTATTAGATTACTACATTTACATTTGAATTATATTTTATTTTTATATATTTACACTCTGAATTCAACTTTAAAAATTGGTTAATTTTTGTATTTATTAAATTAAAATCTAACCATAACCAATTGCGTAACGTGTGATATTGAAACTAAAGTATATATTACAGTTCAATGATCCGACTCTAGTGGTTGACCTCTTGACTTTTTTGTGCTTGTTGACTCGACTTGCCTCCCATGCATTTATATTACTTTTGCATAAATAATGACATTTAAACGTCATTAAGCGCTAGGAGCCTCCTTGACTTCCAAAATATCTGGCAGGTAAAAAGAAAACACAAAGAAACATCATTTGTGTTGATTGTGAGATTTGATACGCACAGATACGTTTAGGGGTCCACTAATCAGTCTAAATATAGCTCATTCCTATTTGGATGATTTTAATATTTTTATTAATTTATTAGAAATTGATCAAGGGTGTATTTTAATGTTAGAGTAAACTATCAATTAATCACTGCAAAATTATTTTGTATAAATACACTCTTAATCTTTGGTTACTATTTATTAAAAAATCTTGAGTGAAGAAGAACTACTATTTAAAAAAAAGTTAACAGCGACGACCACAATGAAAGTTCTTAACTTTAGTGTCGAAAATGAAAGCACGTAAGTGAGTTTATCCTTTTATTTTTCCAAAAAACTGAGCTGAATTGGTTTGCTTCATCTTTTTTAATTGACGCGCTTTGAGCAACGCGTTTTCTGCCGCTGAACGTAAAATGGAGACAGACGACAGCCCAAAACAAATTGAAGAAAAAAGTGGGCCATTTCATTTTCCATTTCTAATTTTGTCTACCGAATTGTAAATGAAAGTTTTAAACTTTTTCTTTGTCAATTTTCTATTTTTCAAAGACATCAATTTATATATATATAAACACTCCATATCTCTCTCAATCTACTCTTCACATTTGATTTTTTGTTGTAGTTGTTTTGTCTCATGCATATATATCCTTTACCTAGTTTATAAAAGACAGTTCTGCCGGTTTAGTTAGTTGGAGATGGGAAATTGCTGCTCGGACGTCGGTGGCGGTATGGCAGCTGTGAGTGGTGCCACTTCCTCCGCCGCTACTGGCAACCAAAACGATGCTGTCGACATGTACTTGAGGTCTCACGGTATCCACGGCCTCTTCTCTCAGATCGAGGTCTTTTTCCTCTCTCTTGAGTTACTTTATTAATAATTGACTAAATGGCTAGTTTTGCCTTATAATGGATGGTGGAATTTACTTTGTTACCAACTAGATGATTGGCTAATCGATTTAATATCGCTATTATTAGTCTTAGTCTTAGTATTTAGATTTATAGTTCGATTTTCATCTGTGTTGACTACACAAGCTACTTTCTGTTTCATTTTCTCTAAATTATCTGAAATCTCCAATCTCTGTGCTCTTGCATTGATTCTTTTATGCAAAACCATGTTACGCAGTTATCATTTTCTGCTACGAGTTTGCGAGACCGGGATGTTTTCTCCAAGGTATGCACGTTATGAATACATGCAAAGCGAGGCCCTAGCTTATTTGCTCTACTAGCAATTATGTAGTTAGAAATTCAGTGCTGTACCATATTTGACTTTGTTGTTGAAATTTATAATTATTGTGAACATTTGAGTTGGAATGAGTGGAATTTAGGAAATAACAATTGCGTAGTTGGAATTAGGGAGTTGAAGGTGAGAAGTCACACTGTATGGTTAATTGGAAACTTGGATGCCATATAGGTAGGTTTAATGGTGCATTTAAGCGACCAATCAAGACGTGCTATCTCCTCATGTAGTAAGGGGTGGTGTGTTCGTGTGTGATTGGCCGTTAGAATTGTCCTGTGAGAGAAGTTTATGGATCATGCCAGGTTTAGAAAATGAAACATGTTAGGCAATCACATAACCTGAAGTACTTAAAGAAATCCTTTACTAACTCCACATCCAAACTGATCAAGCTATAACATCCTAGGAATATGACCTTAATGAATCCAATAAGTATGTACTAACTCTAGGGTTACTCCTATAATCTTGATTGAATCTCACGATGCTACATTACTTTACAAGAAAATTTTTGAGATAAGGACAGATTGGTAAATCTATCATAAATGAAAAGAAAGCTTCTGTTTAGCTTTAGTTTGAATGATCAGTTGGCTCTTAAAACATTTTCAGTTGTAGTTCTTGTATCACCTAGTAACATTTATGTACTTTACTCCCATGCTTTATTATTTAGTTATGAGAATCGTAATTTTGTTGCAGAAAACTTAGCATGATATCTCATACGTTTTGTTTGCTTTAGAGTGATCCAATGGTGGTGGTTTATATTAAAGAAAGAGATGGAGCAATTAACGAAGTATTTCGTACTGAAGTAGTTCTCAATTCTTCGACTCCTACTTGGATTGCAAAGTATACAATTACTTATCATTTTGAGGTTGTCCAAAACTTGCTGTAAGTTCTGTTCTTCCTTTTCTTTGATCAGCAAAATGATGATCTGATTTTTTTTTCATGCAGTTTAATTTGTTGGAATTTATTTTGTCACAGGTTTAAGGTTTTTGATGTGGATACTCAATATCACAATGTTGAAGTGAAGGTATATTTAAGTAATTCAGTCTTTCCTTATTCCTGCCCTCACTCTGCCTCCTCTTTTAGATAGTTTAATTTACAAACTTGGAAGTAATATATAGTATATTATATGTATAATATATTCTGAGTTTGTGATATATTTATTAGTTTTATTTGTATTTGTTTTCTATGAAATCATAGTTTGTCACCATGCTTATTTACATTTCTGTTATTTGGAAATATGATATATGATCCGACTTTGCTAATTAACAAGATGTACAACAAATTTGCCTTATGCCACTCTCATGGTAGTGGATAAAAGCATGAAACCTTCAGTTGATGCTTTCACTTCTACACAGATGCTTAAGCTGGAGGAGCAGCAATCTCTTGGTGAGGCATGCTGCACATTATCAGAGGTATATCATAAATATCTGAACAAACTTTGTAATATAATGCAACTGAGGTGGAATGCCTTAGTTTAATGAAGAACACTTAGATTTAAAATAAAATTGAGGAATCTTCACTTGCTTTTTGCTTTACTTCATTTACTTAAATAAAATTGTTTCTATCTTACAGCTTGTAACCAAACCAAACAGGTCGTTAACCCTGGATCTTATACGTAGGGAGGAATCTGTTTCATCAACCCATTCCCAGCACTGTGGGAAGCTTACTGTGCATGCTGAGGAATGCTTTAGCTCAAAGAGTACAGCAGATATAATATTAAGGTGTATAGATTTGGAATCTAAGGATCTCTTCTCAAAAAGTGTATGCGGTGATGGTTTCATATTTTCTTACTTTCTGTTCGTACTTTTATCAGGAATATTAGTTATCTTTTGGTGCAAATTTGGACTTGTCTTGCAGGACCCCTTTTTGGTTATATCAAAACTCGTGGAGAGTGGGATTTCTATTCCTGTATGTAAGACTGAAGTTCTAAAGAATGATCACAACCCAACATGGAAGCCAGTGTTTCTGAATATTCAACAAGTTGGAAGCAAGGTATTACAAGTTTTCATTCGTAGTTTTCAAAGAGATTTTCTATTTCTTTGATTCCTAAACTGGAGTGCAAGTTTGGTCTAATATTGACCACTCGGGTGTTTTGGGAAGACATCAGTTTCCTTTCCATCAATTTGTTGATTCTTCTTATTTGTAATCCTGAATTCCTAATCTTGCTCAAAGTTCAGAGCTTTTTAACCAATAAATTGGTTATTACTACTGAACTGTCTATAAATTACAATCAGCTATATAAACATGGTGGTGTTTGCTTAACATGAGCACAGATGCTTCCGTCATTGTTTTATTAAGTTAGCCTTTATTGATTTTGTTTCTTGCTCGGTATCTGAATTTATATTTTCTAAATAAAATTGCAGGATAGTCCATTAGTGATAGAGTGCTTTAACTTCAACAGCAATGGAAAGCATGATCTGATTGGGTAACTGTAGATCTTATTTTCTTTTTTCCTTTTTTCTTTTCGATGCTTGCTGATGTAGCTTCCTCTTTTGGGTTTTATTAGAAAAGTCCAGAAATCACTAGCAGATTTGGAAAAGCTTCATCTTGGAAGGGAAGGAGAAAATTTATATTTGCCAACTCTGGTTGGGCATAATTACGAGAACAAGGTTTAACCACTTGAATTGAATTAATTGTATAATACTTTTTTTTTTATTTAGCTTAATTTTATGAATTTTCTAACTTTGGGGCAGATATTGAATAGCAAGCTTTTAGTGGACAAATTCTCTGAGACTGTCCAACATACCTTCCTGGATTACCTGGCTGGAGGTTTTGAGCTAAACTTTATGGTGGCTATTGATTTCACTGGTACTTTCCTGTTTACTTGTCACATTGACGTATTTCTTATCAAGTTTAATGACAAAACATGCATTGTTTTCTATTTGAACATAAAATCTAGATTGTGAGGAACTTTTGGATTAAAAGTAATATAATGAATTAAACAAACAACTTTTTTAAGTGTACACAAACCCTTCTCGTTTCTCTAGGTCTTCTTTTCCCCCTAGTTTAAGAAATTATTTGAGCTGAATCAGTTAAAAAAGAGGTCTTAGGTTTGAATGATGCTGACTTGATTGTAACTATCTGAAATTGTTAAAGGCTGTATAGATAAATGTGGAAGGCATCTTGCAGTATGTGCAGTTCTGCAAAAGTACCATAGGTTATATATATGCTTACATTTTAATTCTGAGTTCTGGTCTATCAGCTTCGAATGGAAATCCCCGCCTCCCTGATTCCTTGCATTACATTGATCCATCAGGACGGCTGAATGCATACCAGAAAGTAAAAAATTGATTTCTTTCAATAGTTTCCTTATTTTTTATGGGTACCCTAGCAAATGATATGCATATTTTTACCCAGGCAATCTATGAGGTCGGAAAGGTATTGCAGTTTTATGATGCAGATAAACGCTATCCTGCCTGGGGATTTGGAGCACGGCCTATTGATGGTCCAGTTTCTCATTGTTTCAACTTAAATGGAAGCAGTAACTACTGTGAGGTGAGCAATTATGAGCAGAAATCTTATTGATATCTTGAATGCTCTCATTTCTTGTGCCCTGATATTAAGAAATATCATTCCCTCTCAGGTTCAAGGAATCCAAGGAATTATGATGGCATATACCAGTGCCCTTTTTAATGTCTCTCTGGCAGGGCCAACACTGTTTGGACATGTGATCAACAGAGCTTCCGTAGTTGCCTGTGACTCTCTTTCCACTGGTGCTAAAAAATACTTTGCGTTGTTGATAATCACGGTAAGATCCATAAAAGAAACGGATTGTTTTCCTAGCAGCCAGCTGAAGCTGATATAAACACATGAACATTATGCTATCAGTATCCATCACCAACATTCCTATTTTGTTTTATTTTTATTCTTTTTAGTTTTATTAGAACTAATTTTATTGTTTTCCCTCTCATAACAATAGATCTAATTTTATCACTATTTCTAATAGCTGTTAATATAACTCTAGGATGGGGTTATAACTGACCTCCAAGAAACCAAAGATGCCCTCGTAAAAGCATCAGATCTCCCATTGTCGATCCTCATTGTTGGAGTTGGAGGAGCTGACTTCAAAGAAATGGAGGTACTTACTACATGTACCATCTCATATCCATTTGAAGGATAACGATCTCTTCACAGATCACCCTTTTGTTGTCAGTACTCGATATTTTATGTTGTTGAAGGGACCCGTGCGAAGATTCATTTGGTTTATCAACTAAATTGCTTTTACAGATTTTAGATGCAGACAAAGGAGAAAGACTTGAAAGCACAACTGGATGTATAGCTTCACGTGACATTGTTCAGTTTGTTCCATTTCGGGATCTACAGAGTAAGTCATCTGCTCGAGCTTGCTTAAATATGTTGGTTCAGTTTCCAAAATTCATGTAGAAAAACATAACTTGCTTAGAGAAAAGCTTGCTTAAAGATTCAATCAGCTTTAAAAACCAAATCCCTTTTATATTGCAAGACATTTCGGGATGCATAGAGAAAACCTTAAATAAGATATTAAACTTGCTTAAATGATTAAACGCAATTTGCCCAAATGTGTTGCTTAGCGTGAAAAGTTGCTTAAAAATGTTTGGGAAACGATTTTGTAGTTTAGGGATTATAACAACCCCTGACTTGCAGGTGGAGAAATTTCTATGGTTGGAGCACTTCTGGCAGAATTACCAACACAATTTTTAACCTACATGCGACGCAGAGATATTAAACCAAGCACTTAATTTTGTATGTGTATATATATATTTTCTACTTTCCTTTCACGCCTTGAGTTTGGCTCTTATCAATGCAACCATGGCCCTTTTTTAAAAAGAAAAGAAAAACGAGGCATGTCGATATGTTTATATATATTATTTTAGATTATATACAAAAATAATATTTTTATTTTTATGTGATTAAATTTTAATTGGTTACATTGATTACGATATCTATAATTTTATTAATTTATTGTATAATTTTACAAATATAGATATCAAATTTTGAATTTCAAGTCAATCAATTTGACACTTGCACAAGTTTGGCACTGTGTTAGTGGTGTGATTGGCATATAATTATTAGTTGAATTAAAATCATTTCAATTGAATTTCTGTGATTGGACTGTTTACTCATAAAATTCATTCAGAAGAGTAAATGATATACTTTTATTTAGATAGTTTATTTTGGATTTAATGTGTACAGTGTAAGAATGTCTCCATCATATTAATTATTTAATTTATTGATAAATTTATGTTATGCAAAGTTTGTTTACCCTTGATTCTATTACCTAAAGGGAACAAAATGGCTGATTGCTTTAAAAAGGTGCTTCAACGCACCACATTAGGATTCCAATGAAATTCAAAGGAGGCCTCAGCACATAATCAAGAGGCCTGGCTTATGTACATGTATAAATGAAAAAAGGGGAGCAAATGCATACTATTAAAGCTAGGAAGGTGGATCTATACCATTATAAAACATGAAACTGATATTAAGGTTTAAGAGTTTAAAAAACTCATCAAAATTTTTTTAATATTTTTTTTTATTTTTCTCAGTTGAGTATTCAAATCGTAAAAATGCAACAATTAAGTTTTAACTAACATTGATCCTTAAATTTTTACTTTATTGTTAATTTATTGTTTGTTTGTTTTTATTACATGTCATGCCATATGGAAACAATGTTGACATAGCATTTCTATTTTTTTATATGATTTTTTTAAAATAATAAATTATTATAAAATATTAGTTTAAAATAATTTTGATTAATAATTTTATATAGATGTTTCACGGGTATTAATAATTTTATATATAATATTAAGTTTTGTATAATTTATTGAGTAGATACTAATATTATATGATATGCATATACCCGTATATGGATATTGTAATAATTTATTAATATTGATATTATATAATTATATAATATTTAATTTTATATTTTAACACTATTATACTAATTTATGGTGAAAGTACCACAAAACCCCTATACTATACCCTAAATTGCATTTTAGCCTCTCTACTGAAAAAATTGGGCAAATTATCCCCTGTAGTTAGATGAGTGAGCAAAATAGCCCATCCAATAAAATTTGGCATTTATTTATAAATATAATAATAAATTTAGCCCTCAACTATCATATATTTATTCAATTTGACCCTTACTCTTTTATTAGAAGTAAATTAGAAAATTTTGAAACTAATAAGGCTAAAGGGTCAAAAGGAACATAGTAACAAATTAAAATAAACAATTAAACACTTTTAAAATTTAAAAATATTTAAAATCATAAAAATTATAAACAAAATTTATAAAAAAAGTTATAAAAATTTTAAAACTATAAAAAAATAGTTATATACCAACAAGTTCCAAGGATCTGAGGATGGATGGATAAAAAATTAACTTTAAAATTTGTTTTGGACTTAAAATTTTGAAAATAAAAACTTAAAATTTTGAAAGGTAAGAATTTTTCGAAGAGAAATTTTGTTCAAAAGAATTGTTGGGAAAATTGAGTCGTACCTTTCATTGCCAAATTGAAAGCCTTTTATAGAGAGCTATTGCCTCTTTATAACATCATTATTGGGGAACCAAATCCCTTATATCATTACAGTTATTTTTTCTTGAAGTACACAATTGTTATTTTCAAGACTATTATTACAATGGCAAAGAATATATTCCCCGAATGACAAAACTTTTTGCAGGGAATCTCTATTGTGTATCTTCGTCTTTTCTTTTAGGAGAATTTTTGTAGAAAATCATTTTTGTTTATCTCCGTCTTTTCTTTATAGAGAATCATTATTGTTTATCTTCCTCTTTTGTGTTCTAAGGAATCTTTACTGTTTGACTTTCTTGTCTTCTTTTGTAACAATTTCTTCAGGCATGCAAGGAACCTTTGAAGGTTGCAAACAATTATTTCAAACAATTATCTTCTTCTAGTTTTAATGATCATCACTGTTTTGGTGTCATATGCAAAATCCACCATTTTGATTGAAGATGTCGACTCATCTTCTGAGTTGGAATCCATTGAGCTCAGCATTTCAACCATAAGATTTATGTATTGTTTTTTTGGTTTTAACCTGAGCCAACAGTGTGTTGACAGTCGATTTGGATTGAAGAAATTTTGCAGTGGTTTGGTCATGGGCAGCGGACTTGCTTTTTTAATTTTTGTTAAAAAAATATCCAAATATTTGCAATCATAACTTTCATAATTGAATTTATCCCACCATTTTGTTCTGAAATTTCAAACTAATAATGAGATTCTCATGTATTGGTCTTGTTCATAGGCATAACTCTAAGATATAATCCAAGAAATACACAATTTTGAAAAGAAATGAATTGTTTTATATATGTGTTTTTGGTCGGTTGGAATTTGTCAAAAATTTGGGCCATAAATTTTGGATTTTTTTTCTAGTAGCATATTAAAAAAAAGATGATTCGTGTCTGTTTCACCATTCTTGAAACCAATTAGAGAATTTGTATTGGGTGTCATACTTGAAATATATGAGTTGAGTGTATCATATATTGATTGTTGATAAGGAAGGCATTGTTTCAGACTGTTTGATAGCCCTAGTATTTAAAATATGGGTGATGGTTTGTTTTGGTGGTGAATTTGGTTGAGAATTTCTTTGAAGAGTTTGGGCTTTTGCCCTGATCTTTTAGTTTAAGAATTATAATTATTTGGGCTGTTAAATGGGTCATAAAGTTAGGGTTTGAGAATTTGATAATAATATGTGAAGGTTTACCAAAAAATTATTCCTCCATAATGAAATTCTTTCAAAATATTTATTTGTAAAATATTATGAGGATTTTTATGTAGTAGTATGTGAAGATCCTACTTCTTTTGGAAAAACCTCTTGAAGAGACTTTTTCTTTTTAAATATTTTTGAGAGAATTTGATTTATGTAAAACAATCTCTCTATTTCTTTTTTTGAAATCTTGACTACTTTAGCAGTAATTTGTTTGAGAGGAGTTCCCTCTTTGGATTGAGCTATGGCTAATGCCACTTTTGAGAGAGAGAGAGAGAGAGAGAGAGAGAGAGAGAGAGAGAGAGAGATTCAATCCATTTTTAATTTGAAAATTGATTTCATTTGGGTCTTGTGCATCCTGGAAGGATGTATCGTTTGAAGTTTTTGATGAGGATGATCCCTCATTTTCTTCTTGCAAACAAATTTCATACCATGATTTGATGAGTTTTGAGAATATTTTTGTTTCTTAGAAGGATTTTTCTATTTTTCCTTTTCCTTTGTCTCTAAGTTTTGGGGCATTTTTGAATGAATTATCTGGTGAGAAAATCATGTAAAGAATTAGTTTCTCCTTTAATATATTCCATTTCAAAATAAAATATACTCAAAATTGCTTACCATCTTGCAAAATCTGTTTTGAAAACATCCTTTTGTAAAAATTCTTTTATAGATTTGCAATCAGTTTGTAAAAGAAATTTTTATTTAATAAATCACTTTGAAATTTTGTAATACACAAAATGATTGATAGATTTTTTTTGGTCATACTATAATTTTGTTGAGTTGGATTTCAGTGTCTAGATGTAAACTAGATTATTTGTTCTTTTCCAACCTTGATCTATTTTAAGATTCCACCATACCTATCTTAGAAGCATCTATTTCTACTAGTTTTCGGGGGGCTAGATCAACTAAATGTAAATAAGGAAGTTCGGTGATCTGTTTTTTGATTTGAGTTACTATATTGGTGTAAATATTTGTCCAAGTTGTGGATTCTTTTTAAGCCTCACATACAAGGGCTTACATAATTTTCTATGACCGAGATAAAAATATATAACATAGTTTAAGCTACCTAAGAATCTTTGTAGCTGGACTTTATCAAGAATTTGATTTGGGAATTTGTTGGCAAATTGTATAGATCTTTCTATTGGAGTAATTGTCCTTTGGGTAACCATATGACCTAAAAACCTTACTCTTGTTTGGATTAAACTAATATTGGATTTAAATACTACTAAATTGTTGTTTTTATAACTTTGATAAAAAATGGTTAAGTGTTTGAAGTATTTTCTAAATTTTCGAAAACATTAGTACATCATCAATGTATACTATTGGGAATATGGAAAAAAATGTCATACATAATTCTTTGAAATTCAAATAGAGCATTTTTTTAATCCAAAGGCATTACATTCCATTCATATTTCCCAAATGGTACAATAAATGTCATTTTGTATCTTTCTTCTTTTATTTGGATTTGTCAAAATCCTGATTTCATGTCTAATTTTGAGAAAATATTGGCATTGCAAAGTTTTTGCAATAAATCCTTTTTTATTTGAGATTGGGTATCTAATCCATTTTAAATCTTGATTGAGAGGTTTGTAATTAATAATTAATCTTAGCGTTCCTCTTTCGAGTTATGCAATTTTTATCACATAAAATGCCGAGCAACTCCAATGAGAGTGGCGCTTGTGAGTTTAATGTGCAAATTGTGCAAGTATACACGTCGAACAAGTAATAAAGTGATGAGTGAGATCGCCTCCACAGGGATTAGAACGGTATAATTTGGTCAAGTTATTTGAGTTAGGCTGGATAATACTGAAGCAAAATAACAATGAGAATGTAGTGGTAAAATGAGAGAATGATGATGTATAAAATGTGCAACACAAAACAAGTAAACGAAACAAGAATGTCATGACCAACTAGCTACAAAAAAAAAAGATTAAGTAATTGCAATGTTGATTAGGATAGTTGGGATTACTGATGCATCTACCTTATCTAACTATTAATGCCACAGCAAAGTCTTGAACATTCTACTGCTCAATAGGTTTATACAGTAGTCTACTTCTCTCGAGAACAAACCTTGGGCTACCTTTCTTAAGGTACTATATGTCTATAGAATTAAGTTCGGTTACCACTAATATTTTCTACCTTCTTTCTAATGAGGTAAGGCTCTATGTCTAGAGGTTACTACGAATAAATAATTTTTCATTCACTCATATTATCCAATTTCTATCCAAATAACCTAACCCTGTCGGCATTAAGTTATCTTAATAACTTGCTACATATTCGTCAATATACAGCCTGTAATAAGCATGAAATACCATTGAATAAAACAATAGAATAATTCCAACTTAAATTGTGAACATTAATAGAAATTAAGGGTTCAGCCAAGTAATCCCAAGCCTAAGAGATTTAGCTCATAGCTGGGTAAATCGAGTTCAAGTTTAATGCAATAATCAACATCAACTTTTACAATTAAGTTCTAAAGGAAATGCGATAATAATCAAATGAGAAATTCTGCGATGTTGGCTTTCGCTTATTCAGCTTTCAACACCGGCAACACAATGTCTTGCATCTGCCAAAGATGATGCATTCGTCTTCTCCTTCTTCAGCCGCCTTCCTTATTGGTCCTTCCCTCCTTTCGTGTCAAAAGTTGCTCATTTTTTTCTTCTATTTGAAAAAATGCATCTTTCTAAGGTCCCCTGTAACACCTCTAACCCGTCTCTATCGTCGAAATAAGGTTACAGAGCATTAGCGTGAAAACATAACTTTAAACATTCATTTCCAAACATTTCACTAACCATAGTATAAGCCATCCATGCACATGCATATTGCCCTTTATTCGAGCCCTCACCTTAGAAACACTTTAGAAACAATTTGAGACTAAATCAAAAACATTTGAAACATTAAGGAAGAAAGTTAGAAACATTCACACTGCAGGGGTCACACAGCCATGTGACTCACACGGTTGAGACACACGCCCGTGTAACATTCAAAATGGCCTCACAAGCTCGTGTACCAGGCCGTGTCCATGCCTGTGTAACTCTCTGACTTAGGTCACACGGCCAAGCCACACGCCCGTGTGCTAAGCCGTGTAGCTTTCAAAAAGTAACCTTTAAAACCTACAGGGGATACACGGCCGTGTTACATGGTCATGTGTCATTCACGGCTGAGACACACGCCCGTGTCTTAGGCCGTGTGGACAAGAAATTGGCTAAAATTCAAGCCATTTCTTTCACCTATTCAAGCATGAACCTACAAGCAACTTGCACATATAATCAAGACCTTAAAACATACCTAAATCATGCATAATAAGACGAATTCAATAAACCATTTAACCATTCAACCAATATGCCATATAGGCACCTCAAACACAAACAATCAAATATACTTAAACTTACGTCTAATTGGTCTTATTCCATCCAAACACATTTAACTCAATTTCCACATCAAAGCATACCATAATTGACCACATTGCAAACATACCAACACTTACCACTTTGGTCATAAAATCGTTCTTCAACTTGACCATATTAAAACTACACCATGACATACCAAATTATTCATTCAAAATAAGCATCAACTTAGCCATAATAACTTCAACCATCAAGGCACCAAAATACCAAAAGTAGCACAGCTCAAATCAATGCTTACATACCATAAACATCAACTAACCCTTAAACATAAGTCACCTATACATGCCATTATAACCTTGACTATAACATCAAAATCTACCGGTATAATGAAACGCCCCAAAATTTTAATTTTGGGTATTGTGAATGTGTGACACAAGATATTTGTCTGCTTTAGTGGTTATGTGTTCTGGGTGTGTTTGGAAGGTCCCAAGTTCAAGCTAGGACTTGGGCAAATTTTAGTATTTTTATGAATAAGTCCTAACTTTTGGTCAGTAGGCTTTTAAGTAAAAGTTGGCAAATAATTAATAGAATGGGCCAGCTGGTCTGGTGGATAAGTGGAGTGTTGGTGTGAAGGAGGTCCTGTGTTCAAATCTTGGCGTGGGCAATATTTTTGCTCGTGTGTACAGGAGAGTTTGAGATGGACTAAAAATCTGAGTAGTGGATGTGCAGTGGGAATTAGGGGAGAAGATTAAGGAATTTTTGGGGTTATCGGGATTTTATTTTATTTTTTTCCTATAACTGAATTTTAACTCTCTTTTTCAAAAAAATTCTACCGTCTATTCTTCTCCCTCTCCTTTTGCCGAAATTCTCTGAGTTTTTCCATCTTTTTTTTTCTTCTTGATTTTTCCCTAATCCATTTATTTTCCTTCGTTTTCGCACATGGTTAGTGCTCGCTTAGTTTCAGTAAGTGTTTCTCTTCATTTCTGTCATGAATCTCTTAGCAACTGAGGTGGTAATATTTTTTCTCTACGATTTGGGCATAGGGGGAGGCTCGGACTGGTGAATTCAATGTTCTCGTCTTGACAATAGTTAAATGGAGGGTTATCATTGGTGGTAAGTTAGGTTTATGTTCGTTCTTGGTTGTCAATTCACTTGTAAATCCATTAAATTGCTGTTGAGTATATTGATTATAGGCTTTGGAATGCTCGGGGACTATTTTAGCAACAAAACCAGGTGTGTACCCGAAACGCAAAAAAATAAAAGAGATTCAACGAAAAGCCAAAATTGTTTGCTGATTGGACAGTAGCAGTAAGATAAATTTGAAAAATTACCATAAATTATGGAAATCGAATTAGAGGATTAAAAAAATGTGGAATTAAATCTTATTCAGTCTAGTTTCTCATAGAAGAAACGGTGTAGTAATGGAATTGTAAATCGTGAGATATAATAAGTTTTGTGAGACAATGTCAAAATGAATTCAGGTTCCTCTATTCTGACTTTGGAAAATCATCAAAAATTTGAAAAAAATAATTAGGGGTTAAAATTTACATGTTTAAATTATTAATGAGTCTATTTTCAATAGAAACAAATGGTAACATCATCAAAATTTTGTACTAAGATATAATTAATTTTTAGCAAAGAAAGGTCGAAGCTATCAGGCAGCAGAACATGGGTAAGATTGAAGATTTTACTTTACTTATTGGCTGAACCAAAAATTTTGAAATTTTATGGTAGAAAGCTATTTGAGTCTAGTTTCAAAAAAATCAAGCAGATCTTAATTCAAAATTCTGTAGCTCAAGATATAAATAATTTAGTAACAGTGACTCAAGTAGATAGCTTTGAAGGAACATATAAGTAAATAGTGAAAACATATATGAATAATTAACTAGCACAGGTTACATTAAAAATGGATCATGTGGCCAAGGCCAATTTTGGCTGAGTGGGCCACATGGGCGTGTGAGCCCATTTTTCTGAAAATTTCTGTAAGGTTGCACGGGTCGCCCAAGTTGACTGTGGACCTACTGTAGGGTCGGTAAGCTTTACTTAGACCCCTATATGTGTGATCTGTCTATCTGATTTCTATACCGAGCATGACTTATGATATCTGAATGTATGTACTATTAATTGCATAATGGCATGACATATTTTGTATTTTGCATTGCATCGGGGTGGGTTGATGACATTTGGAGGAAGTGTCTGAAAGGCTATTAAACCTGTTATCTAGCAGCTCAGCTGCAACCTTCTGATTATGTGCCGCATTTTGGTACAGCATGGTGTGTAGGGAAGGGTGGGTTGATTTCATCCCCACATGGTGTGCAAGGTTGGACGGAGATGGTGTGTAAAGGCTGGTGGGTAGGATTCTGATTTACTGTATCTGTATTTTGTATCTGATATGGGCTAATGCCCTAATGTATTTTTGAGACTGTATCTAAATGGGTTGAGGCCCAAACTGATTCTGTGATGGGCACAGGCCCTAGACTGTATCTAACGGAATTTTGTTGATTATCTGTATACATGTTTTCTGTGGGGATTACACACTGAGTTTGCGAAAACTCACCCTTTCTCTGTTTAATCTGTAAAGGTAATCCCCAGACTTGACAGGTCGGTGCAACGGAGGACTCGACGGTGGCCACACGTAAATTTTAGACTGTTTTCCGTTAATGCCTAGAATTTATTACTTATTTTGGGTTTTTGATGTATCTTCTAGACTATGGACTGGTTGGCTTTAAATTTGGGACTTTATATTGTTTTTTATGGATTTTTTTGCGACTCCACAAAACACGGTTTTTTTCTAAAAGCTAAGGTTTTTCACAAATAGAAACGATTTTCCCTAAATTAATTGGTTACAAAAGCTTCCTCTAAGAGACAAGTTTTAAAACAAATCAATTATTTTTTTTCGAATTAAATAAAAGCTAACTTACTGTAACAGTTTTTAAACTCCACAATCTTTCTTCAAATTCCTTTCCATGTGACATCACCAGATTCGGCCATAACGTCTAGGTCGAGTGTGGGGTGTTACATATAATCTCTGGATAGTGTGATAGATCTCCGACTAGCTGCCAAATCGATCAAGCTTCCGATAATCTGTAAAGTAAATGAAAACAACTACGTAATCAATGAATGCTTAGTAAGCTCATATAAACTTTAAACATAAAATTTCATTTCAAATATGAACTTTATATGACAATATAAAACTATACCAATGCCACAAGATTTATCAAACTATATAACCATCAAGACATCAATTGAGTAAATCCATCACCATCACTTATACTTTTCATTCCTAACATAATAAGATTATAGAAGACATATTATACAATCATTAACCTTTACATAAAACTATGAACCACTCCATTTACTTACTTTCCATTCCATTTATTTAACATAAACTTAAATAATATTATCAATTTACAAATTAGTGTATTTGTTCATGTCATAGGTAAATTCATCCATAGCACAAGTGAATTTCTCACATATAAATACGTCATTTAACTCATCAATCTTTTTTTTTATCATCATATTACATCTCAATTATGAACTTACCATTTCATTACCCTTTCTTACTCGTTTCATTTCCATAATACAATATATAAGCCTAAACATCAACCATAACCACAAGCTTGACAAAAGCCTAATCAACATCATCAATGCACAAGTTAGTGCATTTATGTATATAACTCTTTTAAGGTCAACCACATGATAAACCATTTCATAAGAAATTACATCTTTTGATTTATACTATCTTTTCATGAACATAAGCGTGTTTCCATTTGAACACTTACCATTTCAATTTATATCATTAAGATTAAGCATGATATAATCCAATCTTAAGCTTGGCACAGGCCTAAGCATTATCCACAACACATATTAGTGCATCAACTCATAAATCACTTGAAATAACATAAAGTAAGTCAACTAAATGAGCAACATCGTTTGAAATCATCAATTTCATGAACATAAACGTACTTTCATTGAACATTACCTTCATATTCCTTTTCTTTACTCTTTTCATTTGCATTGTACAAAGTATAAACATAAAAAAAAATTAATCATATGTGTTGCTGCCATCCAGAATCTCAACTAATGAATCACATACATTCAATTTAATACTCAAATGTATAGCAAATCCATCAAATTAATTAAACAAATTACCTTCCTGAGATTTTTAATTCAAAGAACGACTTACAGATAGGAGCACATCGTCAGTCCAACCATAACACGCCAGATGCTCATACGAGCCCATCCCTCTAAAACACACCAAATGCTCACAAGAGCTAGTCCAACCGAAACATGCCAATGCTCATTAGAGCTAGTCCAACCAAAACACGCCAAACAGAGAGTATAACACAAGAGTTCGTAACAAATACTAAACCTCAATTTACTCGAGAAATAAATGTATACATCCCTCCAAAACCATCTCCACTCCAACCCCCCACAACATACCATTTCACGATTGTACTCTATCTCACGTTCAATCCAATCCAAACATCAAATTCAATAACATATCTCAAATAATCATTCATTATCGACAATTGAATATATATTATATCATGTTATACTATTCAAAAATTTAAATAGATGTTAAATTTTAAACAGTACGAACTTTCCTGTCTAAATTACAGAAATGACAAAGTACATGGGCTATTTGGTAATTTTCTCTTCTCTTCGATTTTCCACTCGTTCTGGATCTAAATTAATAATTTCATTCAATTAATTAATGCATATAGTAAAACTAATTCATTTTATACAATTAAGCTATTTTTGATTTTTTACAAAATTGCCCCAACATTTTACTTTTATTCAATTTAGTCATTAAGCCTAAAACATGCAAATTAACCATTTTTATTGAAAACCCCATGCTAAAAGAATATTCATAGCTTCCATTTCAGCCCATTTTTGCAACAATTTCACATCAAGTCCTTGAACTATTACTATTTCAACAATTTAGTCCCTAATCGATAATTTCATCAAAAATCGCTTAACAAAATACTTTTAAATACCAACTAAAACTTCAAATTCATCATTGAACATCTAAAATCACAAAGATTCATCAATGGAAGTATGCAAAATCTTTAACAGATTCAAAAGCGAAGGTACGAGCTAACTAGACTTAGTTGCAACAATCTCAAAAACATAAAAATCACGAGAAATGGATAAGTATATCACCTACATGCAACAAATTTTGTTTGGTCGAACCTCCCATGCTCCAAAAATGGAGTTTCTCGCATCCAAGAAGAAGAACATAAAAATTATATATGTTTTTCCTTTCTTTTATTTAAGTTATTACTTATTATTTAATTTATTAATATTAAATTATATCATATAAACTAACAAAAGAATAGTCACCAACCGCCCACTCATATATAATATGGTATATTTACCATATTATTCCATGAATTTACTTTTTCATAGCTATTAAATACCTTTAGTTAGTAGAATTCAACTTTCATACTTTTTACGATTTAGTTCTTTTTACTTAATTAACTATCCAAACATTAAAATTTCTTAACAAAACTTTAATACGATCTTAATAACACTTGATAAATATTTACGGCTCGATTTATAAAAATGAGGTCCCAATACCTTAATTTCTAAAACTACTAGACTTTAGGGTTTTACCACTTGAACCTATTTGTTCATTCGAACAGTACAAATTGTCAACTCAAAATTTATTTTAATACCATATTTAACTCGTAAATATTAAATAATAATATTTACGAACTTACTCGTTGGATTTGTGGCTTCAAAATTGTTGTTTCTAACACCATTAAAAAACAAGCTATTATATCCCCATTTTGTCTTTTATAGGTTTGACCTTTTCGGGTAAGTCCATTAGCCCATAATCCTTTCTCTCTTTTTCAGGTGGATTTTTCTGGTACAAGTACAGTAGGGACTGAGAACGGTACACATTAAGTGCTGACTAGGCATCTTCATGTATTCCCATAACATTTGTGTTGGCAAACTACCCGAAATTTGTCACGTTAAACCTTCAACCCTCTACTTCTTCTCCTACACTTTGTACCTGCCAATCAACCACCAAACAAGTCCTTCCAACATGCAATTAAAAGCAACATGTAATAGCACTTAAGCATAATCCAAGCTCTTTAATACAATGCTCTAAAATACTAATGCAATATCCTAAAATGCAACTAAAATCACTTAAGTACATGAAATTAACTAAGTCTAAAGGCATGAAATATAACTCTTTTCAAGAGTTATCATACCCCCAAATCTGAGTTATTGCTTGCCCTCAAGCAAAGTATTCATGAATGCGTGAATGCAAGAATTGCTATGGCCACATAACCACTTTTGTATTGCCAAACCATATAGAGAGCATTTTATACTTCAGTTCTCAGCAATCTTCATGTCTAAAAAGTTTGTTCAAGTTTCATAAGTTTATTTAGTAAAGGCAGTGCATAAAATATTGCCCTAAGAACAAAATTCCTACATACTCTTGTATGCAATTTGACTCTAGCAAATATCTCATAATTTACTTAGTTCATCTTTTATCTAAACTCAGTTTTTTTTATTAGAATAGGGGGCTTAGCTCGTCACACAATTCTTTGACTCGACAATCACAATGGAGCATACACCGAATTATCAGATACTTAATCATGTCACGATTTGAATAGAACTCACTCATGAAGCTAAGGCTTTTGACTTAGAAGATGGATGAAGCAAACAACTACCTCCTTAGCTACTCAGCCTATTACTACAATGAAGTGCCCCTAAACTTCTTTTTCTTTATTACACACTTTTGCTTAAACTCGCTTTTTATAATCAATAACATAATGGAGCAAACAAAGTGTTGTTGACCTATTTGGCAATTTTAAGCATTGAAGTGTTTTAATGGCATTTCCTTGATCTTTCTTAAACTTTGTCATTTTATTCATTATTAAGTATTACCATTTTACTGAGCTTACCTTCAAAATTCTCTAAGTTTATTAAAATAACTTACTATAGACCAATTGTAATCGAAGTTAGGATATCTCATTTTTTAGGGCTTAATTCTCAGGCAAACTATCCTAAATTAAATTCGCCTAATCCACTATCATATTTTTCTAGATTTATTAAAGAATTTATCCACTATCATATTTTTCTAGATTTATTAAAGAATTTATCTCCTCATCGAACATCAAAAGTAAATATTGTACTCCATATAGGCAAAACAGTACTTAGTAGTTACTTGGCAGTGGCAAAACAAATTTAACGAGACTAGAATGAGCATACGTACTAGATATATAATGTAGCCTAAATGCACAATACACCCCTAAACCTAAGGGGTGCATTGTTTTCAATGCATGTACAAATATGTAACAGAAAAATAAAAATATAGATATGTACGTAAAATGTCATGGAAAAAGAAATAAAATGCATGAGGTAGGGAAAAACACCTTCCCTAGCTTAGATTGGAGTGTAGTTACTTCATTCAACCCTACGAGTGGATTTACATGTACTGACTTTATACCACAGCTTCCTCTTCATGGGGTTCATTTTGTCCCCTCCTTATTAATTTTCGTAAGTTCATCAATAAGATGATCGATGTCACGGTCTTGTGCAGTCGTGGAAGCTGGTGCGGTGGGTGGAACAGGTCCTTACCTTTCGTGGTGTCAGTGGTGTCAGTGGCAGTTTATCTTTCTCTTATTTTTCTTCATTCTCAAGATTTAATGATGTCGTCTTTTCAGGCTCATCAGCAACAGTTTCCCCTTAATCAGCAGTGGTTCTCAAATTCGCGAATTTGACTCTGGCAGCAGGAGTTTGAGCTGGCTCCTTTGTAGCTTCAGGAATTAAGAGCAAAGAGATGGGGAAGGCAGGGAATTCGGGCATCGACTTTGTAAAGTTATTCTGAAAGGATCTTTTAAGAGCCAAATCTCTTCTCCTCACATAAGTCTAATATTGAGACTGCTGCTCTTAGGCCTTGACCATCTCTTCAGCTAGTTGAAACTGCTAAGTCTCAAAGAGGGAAATCCTTTGTTTCAATTGCTTTAAGGAGTGCAAAACTTGCTATTCGAAATAGCTGTGAGATGCTGAGGGTGCTACTGTGGGAAAATATGCAGTAGTAGAAGTGGTAGCCTGACTATGATGAGTTGATTTTGCAACATCAATACCTTAGACTTTGGAAAAAAATGGCTCGGGACAGTCCACCCTTATTGGGGGTAACATCCTCATCATTATTGAAAGGGACTCTAGCAGAGTGGCACAAAACAGTAATGAAGGAGGGGAAGTTTAGGCTGCCAACATTTTTCTCGACACATTGGTACACCTCTTGAAAAATGATCCGGCCAATATTGTTTCCTCTCCCCATGATGATGGAGTGTAATAAGAGCATCCTCTCCTTTGAAACAATCGCATTGTGAGTTGATGGCATGAATCGGCCCTTCAAAAAATGGTACCATACTTTCCTAATATGCTTTAAAGAAGCCCTCTCAACAGTATAGCAATCTTGAGTGGAAACAGTCCAATACGTACCTTCGACACATAAATCATTCAAGACTTGAGTCAATCCATCAGTAGTGACATTGTCAGTGAAGGGTGTGTATTCATCTTACACATCAGCGATCCCAAATTGGGCGTTAATATGATCTTCATTGAACGAAATGAAGTGCAACGAACATAGATAAAAGAGGATCAGTTAAATTAACATGTGCATAAAATTCACGAACAACCTTTTCAAAGATGTCCTTAAGGTGCAAACAGAAAATACTTCACCCGTGCTTCTTTACAATGGAGGACACGGACACGTCATAGCCCATGTGTGGTTCGTCCTTGAACAATAACCCTTGTTCGAAACAAAAAGGGCGCTTTGAGATGTTATTGTTGTATTTTGTGGTCGCAACACTGTTGAAAAAGGTTTTAAGTCGGGTAGTGCTAGCCCGCGATGATTTAGCAGCTTTTGAAACACTCTTTACTCATGCCATTGAAGGAAGATAAAAAGAAATATCGAAAAATATGGTTAGAGGAAATGTAGGAGAAGTTGAAGAGAAAGAAACGGTAAAGATGAAAACTCTATGGGAAATGTAAGAGACATGACCAATTGAAAATAGGTGAGTAGAGGAGATAATGTTGACAGTCCAAAAAAATGAAACGTGCAGAGTAATCTTTATGGCATAGAGGAGGGAAAAATAAAGGGATTTTTTAGAGGAAAATGTGAGGTGACCTAGCCCTAAAATAAAAGTTTTGGCTTTTCCTCCCTGGGGCTACCCAAATAACAGAATAGGCCCAGCTATCTAAAAATCTCTCCCTTGGACTTTTCTGTCCGGTTAATCCATGTTATATCGTACCTCGACATTCATTCACTCAGTTTATCGCGGCATAATTTCCTTCTGAGATGTTGCGGCAAAGTCCTCTTAGATCAAGATTTTGTGAAAACAAGATGAACTATTGTTATATTAACATAAAAAGTTGATACAAAGATTACATGAATCATAAAGCTTAAATAAGCTGAAAAAAAAAATAATAATAATAAATTAAACTTGATTAATCCAACTTGCTTCTCTATTGGCTAATTTTAGTCTAATCAGCAGACATAATGTCTAATCAAAAAGTTATTATTGTTTCAGTGCAAGTTGGCAACTTGTAGAGTGAAGAGCTCGCAGGTGAGCTCTCAAATTTGGCGAGCTCGCAAATTTAGTAAGCTCGCAGTTCGCAGTTCACAGTTCACATGGATAGTCATTTTGCAACAATAGCATGCTAATTCAAAGGGATAATAATTATTTTGACCCTAAACTATAGTTAAAATATCTTTTGGATATTTTAAATTTTTCCGTAACAATAATTTAAAAAATCTTAATAATAAATAAAAGATTATTAAAAGTAATAAAAACTCCAAAAATAAATTGGGAAAATTTGCAGAAAACACCTCTTTTCATCATTCTTCTTTATCATTAATCTCGTTCCCTTTTTTTAGGGATTTTGAGAGAGAATCTGTTTTCTCAAATGTGGCTCACCTCAGGGCTTGCTTTTTTAAACTCAATTTCAAAGACCATTTGTCTTTCTTTCTCAAAAAACTAAAATTTATTTGTTTTTCTGAATCATATTGAGACGTCGAATATATGTTAGGCTCTGGTAACTAAGGCTGGGCAGTTTTGTTTTTTGTGTAGTCATTTTAGTTGGGGTGTGAACTGCTTGCCGTTGCTTCGATCCTTTGTTGTCTTGGTTAGTAGTTTGAGGTTTTGTTTTACGTAAAATTTGAGTTTTAGCATATGTTTGGTTGCCTAGAAAATGGAGGATGATGCTATGGAAACTTTCTTTTGAGCAGTTGAGCAAAAGCTATGATAGTTTTCGGCTCTGTCAACTTTTTTCTATGCTACTTTAATTGTGTTTATCGTTAAATTCGTTTCATACATTTCTCACTAATTGTGGATTTGTGTTAGTTTTTCACATCTAGTATTTGCTTTGGATTGAGTTTAAGCTCTCTCTCCCTAAACCCATAATAAAAAAAGTAATGAGATTAGGATGTTTTTGCTTTTTGCAAATTATCTCACTTTAATTTTAGAATTTTAAATACTTTATTTATTTTAAGATTTTTAAAATTATTATTAAAAATTTTCAAAATTATATTTTACCTATGGATAAAGGGAAAAATTATTTATTAACCCTTTGAATTAGCATGTCATATCATCTCTTTAGCGGAAGTTAACAAGCGTGTGATCAAAATGTTGAATTTGTTAATATTAGTAATTATTATGTAACTTTTAAATATTAGGTGGCTGATTCGTAATTTTAAATAAAGTTTACGGATTATTGGTGTAATTTATCTTAATTTTATTACCTAATTTGAGTGGAAAGTTAAAAGATAAAAAAGTAAAAAAATTTAAAATGTAAAATATCTTTTTATTTTATTTATATTTTATATAAATTAATTTATAAAATGGTATAATTATAAAAGATAATTTTAATAAATTATTTATTGGGTAAACTATTAAAATAGTCACTTTTGTTTGCCTTAAGTTACATTTTAGTCATTTATGTTTGAAATATTACATTTTAGTCACTATGTTATCGTGTTGTAATATTTTAACGAAAAAAATATAGGGACCAATTGTATAAATTAACCTAAAATTTTGTTTGAAATGATGATTTAATGTACTACGTCAGCATACCGTTACATCATTAATGGCAATTAACGGCTCAGTGACTAAAATGTTAAAATGCGATAACGTAAGTGACTAAAACGTAACATTCAAACGTATGTAAATAAAATGTAACATAGGATAAACAAAAGTGACAATTTTGATAATTTACTCTTATTTCTTTTGCTTACTATCATTTAACCAAACAAAAATTAATTAAATTTAATTTTAACGATTTAAACCAAATAATATACTACCTATTCTTTCCATAACATTCTTTTCTTTTACTTTATATGTACATATATTTGACAGGAATTGGATATGAGGGAGGTGATTTGATTGCCAACAACTTGTCCTTTTAGGATTTGGAGTTGGTCCGCACCCTATTTATTGATAGTGATGTGTCGGAAAAATAAGTTATGGAAAACAAATCTTTTACGTAGTTCAATTTTAAAATTACTCATAAAATAAATTCAACCAAATTTAATACATGTGTTTTTGGAGACTTGCACAAAAATCTTAAATTTAGTGTTTAAATCCTTCTAGCTTTTAGACAAATGATCTTTTTCGCTATTCTGAGAATCCTTGCCAGTGTGCCTCCCAGATGCCCATATACTGAGTTACTTCAGCATTTCATGTATTGGGACTTTACCATATTAAAATCAATGAGCAAATAAATTCAATTTTCCTATTTAGTAAAACTGCGATGACTAGTTAATTTAATTTGTCACATTAGACTCAGTTATTTAATTACATTCAATTCAATAATAATTCAAAGAAATTAAATTAATTTCAAAGTCATCTCTTGCTCCTTCAAGAAAATGCATTGACTACGGATAGTAATTCATGCAATCTATTTCTCATACATCATTTTCATCCATTCATCATAATGGTTCTTATTAGCAATCCATACAGAGTTGTATTGATCTAGCAGATAGGCTAATCAAACATGTACAAGTCATGCTTAAATAATTTGTAATTAAGTTTCAAATTTTTTTCTATTAGTCACAAATTAAATTATCAAGTCATGGAGTCAATACACTAAAAATATCATGACTAGTCTTCCCATTATATACAATTACGGAAGCAGCTTAAATCTATGCCTTTATCCAATGACCTTGTCATTTGTGTGCTACCCTCATAGAATATCCTTAATCACTTTCGGTTCAATCTGTTCACTCGATCTTATTTTATTCATGGTCACCATTTTAACGTCCATGATGAAAAATATCATCGTTAACAAATAGTAATGATAAGTATTTTTCTCTAACGAATGACCCGTGGTAACATTCTTTTTTCATAATTCATGCAATGCCATTGAAAACATAGCATTTACTCTTTAACCGAGTTATGAATTCTACTATTGTAAGTGAAGTCATTTTATACATAGGTCATATACTCAATATACCAAAGCATTTAAGTACACATGGTTAGTCACTCATGATTTAGGTAAGCAACACTATGAACATCACAAGTGAATAAATTCATAAACGGATCTAAGATAAATTCTACTTGTGTAACAACCTATTTTTCAGTGGTACCGGAAACGGTGGTTTTGGAACCCTGTATTCTGACAATAGAGTCAGTAAATATTAAATATTAATATTTACGAGTTAAATATAGTGTATATTGAATTTAATTTGTTAAATTTTGTTAATTGGACAAGTGGTCAAAGGACAAGTGGTTTGACCTTTAAGTCAGTTATTTTAGTAAATGAGGTATCGAGACTTTGTTTCTATAAATCGAGCCCTTAAACATTTCCATTGAATATTTACGGAGATATTATATTGGTGAAATGAAGTTTGATCTGAAAATTTTAGTGATTTGTTATTTAATTAAAGTATAAGGACTAAATCGTAAAAATTATAAGAGTTTATACATATTGATTTTTGAAAACTAAAAGATTTAATTAATAATTATTTAAGGTCTAATGTGGAAATTTACCACCTTTTAAATGTTTTGTACAATTAGTTTTTATTTTCCCTTAATTATTTTATGTTAAATCATGTTATAATAAGATTAATAATGGTTAAAATAATAAAACATAAACATCATCGTCTTCATTTAGACTTTACACCGAAAAGAAAAACATTAGAACACCATTGTTGAAGCTTTAAGGTTCTGCCAACTTGTCTCCTTGCATGTAAGCTAATTTTTATGTTTTTGAGAACGTTGTAGCTTAATCTAGCTAGCCCAGTGACTATTTCATAAAATTGTTAAAGGTTTTAAAAGTTTCCATTAGTGAGTTATGGAAGTTATTGATGTTTACTAGTAGATTTGTAAATTTGGTTGTTAAATAAGACTAATTTTTAAAGTGATTTTTATTAGATTTGAGTTCAAGGACTAAAATGAAAGTATGTCTACTTTAGCATGAAATTTCGTAATTTTAAATGATTGAGAATTATATAGGGATGAGTATGTAATCGGATTGAAATTGTGGGTTTAAATGTGAAATTTATAAAGGTTTGATTTTAAGGAATAAATGGAATAAAATGTAAAAGTTTAGGAAATTCTTTAAAATAAAATTAATAGGTCATATGCATGAATTTGA